>NW_023270231.1:1525394-1811053 GCF_011800145.1 Mirounga leonina
ATTTATTTATTTATTTATTTATTTATTTATTTATTTATTTATTTATTTATTTATGTAGAGCTGGGAGAAGGGCAGAGGGAGAGGGAGAGAGAATCTCAAGCAGACTCCCTGCTGAGCATAGCACCCCTCCTAGGGCTCCACCGCACGACCCCAAGATCATGACCTGAGCCAAAATCAAGAGTTGGTTGCTTAACCGACTGAGCCACCCAGGTGCCACAGCTGTGAAGGTTTTAAACAGGAGAGTGACATGGTCTGCTTCACCGTAAAAAGATCACACACTGAGCTGAAGAGTGTGAATGGAGGAGGGGAAGGAGGTGTTTATCATTAAATATTCTGTTGCACAATTTTTAATGGCAACATTTTATTTTTTCAATATGGCTTAAAAAATTCCTTGGTTTGGTGCTATTTTTGTTATAATTCTCAAAATAATGAGTGTCCCTGCAGAAAAATTAGCACAGCAATGACGATTACCTTAAATGAAATCCCTAGAGGTGAACTTACTGGCCCAGAGGGCATGTGCTGTTCTAAGGCTGTTTTTCCATATTGCTAAATTACCTTCTAGAAGGGCTGTATAAACTTCAACTCTCCCAGGCAGGGAATAAATATACTGATGTCCATATACCCTTGATCACTCTGACTGATTTTAAAAAAGTCTGTGTCCTGATAGACTAAAAATGAAATCTCATGTTTTATTTTATTTTTTTTAAAAGATTTTATTTATGTATTTGGCAGAGAGAGAGAGCAGGAGAGCACAAGCAGTGGGAGCGGCAGAGGGAGAGGGAGAAGCAGGCCCCCTGTCAGGTAGGGAGCCCAATCCCAGGACCCTGGGATCATGACCTGAGCTGAAGGCAGACGCTTAACCACCAACTGAGCCACACAGGTGCCCCAAGATCTCATGTTTTAATTTCTATTTATTTGATTATCAGCATGAGAGAACATTTTCATAAGTGTATTGGGTATTTATAGTTCTTCTTGAGTTGTTGCTGACCCCCTCTATTTATATCTCTGAACCAGAGCACCTCTTTAAGATGCCTTCTAGAGAAGATTTCATGAGATTTCTCAGGCAGCAGGCTGGCTCTAGCTCCCAGGAGGCCATCTTCAAGATTCATAGGTGCCGACAGACAAAAGTCATTATCCTGTGAGCAGAAGACCCAGGTATTTTTATTTAGCATAGAGATTCATACAAAAAAGGAGAAAATACATAAATTAAAAAGATCCTGGATATTGAATTACTCTTCCCGCTGCTGATATATAAGATAACGGTGTGTAAACATTCACACCATTTTAGAGCTGTGCTATTCAGTGGAAATAAGACATGAATCATGTGTGCAATTTAAAATTATTTAGTGTCACAATAAAAATTAAGAAGAAACTGGTGGAATGAATTTTAATAACATTTTATTTAATTCATTATAATCAAAATATTATCATAACAACTTGTAGTCAATATAAAAATATGAATGTGATGTTTTTATATTCTTCTTTCATACTGTCTTCTGAAATTCAGTATACGTTCTAGATTTACAGCACATCTCAGATTGGATTAGCTACATTTCAAGTTCTCAGTAGTCATACATGGCTGGTAGCTTCATACTGGTCAGCATGAGTTTGGATGGTGCCTGGAAGGTCTGACCCTCATATAGGCGCCACTTGGAGATACAAAGGTGCAGTTCCAGACCACTGCAAAAGAGTGAATACCCTAACAAAGCAAGTCAAATGAATTTTTTGGTTTCCTAGGGCATATGTTTACCCTATACTGTAGTCAATTAAGTGTGCCATAGCATATGTCTAAAAACATATATATATATATATATATATATACACACACACATATATAGAGATTTTAATTAAAAAATTAAAATTAAAAATATTTTTCGGTGAGGTGTCGTCACGGATCACAAAGCACCATCATGAATATAATTATAATAAAAAAATTTAAAATATTGTGAGAATTACCCCCAATGTGGTGCAGAGACAGGAAGTGAGCAAATGCTGTGGGCGAAATGGTGCCAATAGACTTGTTCCAGGCAGGGTTTGCGACACACCTTCACTTGTAAACAATGGGATATCTGTGAAGTGCCAGAGAAGGAGGCGTGCCTGTATTCACAGCTTTATAGGATTATTTCGGAGCCAGAGAGGAGTTCAGTGTCTGAGAGCTAGCACTCCCTAAAAGCAAGGTGGGGAGAAGTGCCTTTATCAAGGCCACATGGCTGAGGAGCAGTCTGTGAGGAAGTGGACTCAGGCTTCTGCCCTTACGGTAACAGCACCTTCCATTTCCAGAGGTCAGGCAGGGCACGCCGCATAGGAAACTCTCACTAGATGGGGAAAGCTGTGTCATGGTTGTGGTCTTTCTACCATCCACAACAGCGGCTGCATTTATTAAAACAAAAACAACCACAACAAAACACAAGTTTTGACCCTAGAAAGCAGAAGAAGAATAAGCCGAGAGATTTCCTTGGGAAGAACTTCCTGTTGTGTCCAGCTGAGCCTTTGAACGTTAGCCTTAAAGGGATGTTTTTTTAAATTATTATTATGTTATGTTAATCACCATACATTACATCATTAGTTTTTTAAAATTTTTTATTGTTATGTTAACCACCATACATTACATCATTAGTTTTAGATGTAGTGTTCCATGATTCATTGTTTGTGCATAACACCCAGTGCTCATGCAGAATGTGCCCTCTTTAATACCCATCACCTGGCTAACCCATCCTCTCACCCCCCTCCCCTCTAGAACCTTCAGTTTGTTTCTCAGAGTCCGTAGTCTCTCATGGTTCGTGTCCCCCTCCGATTTCCCCCCCTTCATTCTTCCCCTCCTGCTATCTTCTTCTTCTTTTTTTTTTTTTAACATATAATGTATTATTTGCTTCAGAGGTACAGATCTGATTCAACAGTCTTGCACACTTCACAGCGCTCACCATAGCATATACCCTCCCCAATGTCTATCACTCAGCCACCCCATCCCTCCCACCCCCCACCACTCCAGCAACTAAAGGGATGTTTCTGATCATCAAGGCAAATAGATTCTGGTTCACTGCAGGGACCTCATCTTTGTATTCACTGTGTCTGATGGATGCACTGAGTGGCCAGCAGGTGGCGCCAGAGACAGTTGGTAACAGCAGAAAGTGCTAATGGTCCCAGGCTTCGTGGCTGCGCATCAGCATTTGGGGCTCAGATGCCCATCTGATGGGAAAGGGGAAGTGGAAACCTACTCCATCCTTGATATATGGAACATGGGTAACTGGAAAGTTGTTCTTACTCTCTAAAATAGCAGAATACTTCTCGCTTTAATAAATATTGATCGAAAAGTCGATTCTAGACCTGGCCCAGAAAAACAGAAAATCCTCAAGGAGGTAATTTTGAAGGCTTGATATAAAAAATATAAAATACTGCATTAGTAAATTTTATATTGAGTACCTGTTAATACAACACCCAGAGTGAAAAATAATAAGAGAGTTAAAAGAAAAATGGCAGAGAAATGGTTTGTAGAAGGAAAGATACAAAACAGGACTAATAACATTGGCCCCAAAGCTAAGCGGGGGGTTGAAGATGAGGAGTACTTTAGTAAGTGGTCAGGGATGTAGGTGGGAGATTCTCAAGTGGAGTGACAGGGTCAAGGAAACTTAGATCTCAGGGCGGGAGGGACCACAAAGGTTACTGTCCAACCCCCACTTTCTACATTTGATGTACAGAGCCACTTCTTAGAATTCCTCCTAAGTCAGTGTGTTTGTTCCTGAGGTGTGAGGGGAGAGCCTCTATGGGTCTGCTTAAGAAAAATCTAGTTTTGCAGGTTTTGTCAGCACAGAGATGTTAGCAAGCAGCCCCTAGGCTGAATCTAGTCCACATATGTATGTTGCATGGCTTGTACCATGTTTTTGAAAATTTCCAAATGAGTTGGTAATGTATAAGCATCTAGATTTATTGCTGAAATATCCAGATTTCTGACTAGAGCTCAGTAATGGCCCCTTTGGTCAGGACATATGTCCCTCTGTGTCCTTCTTTTCAACTCCCTGCCTGACCTTTGGGCATTCAAGTTTGGAACCTTTAGCTTGTAGGGGCAGCAAAATTTTACATCTACTGTCTTAGGGATTTTTGGCTGGACCTGAGAATTAAATCGACATAAGACAGATTAACAGATGCTTTTCTAGCATGCAAATGTACTTAATACAAGTTTTATGTGACAAGGGAGTCCTCTTAAGGAAATGAAGACCCAGCGAAATGGCAGAACCTAAATGTGTTTGTACTGGGTTGAACAAAGAGAGGCAATTGGGGAAAAGTAAACTGTGTGGGGAGGCTAAAGGAAGGTATGAACTATTTTAACAAGGTCTGTTGATACAGAATTTTCTCTGCTATGATTTCCCCATTGGAAAAAATGTTTCTTTTTTTCCTAGTACAGTGAGGGTTTCTTTCACATGGGAGTGTAACCTACAAATGATAGAAATGTTGAAAGAAAGACACAGAGCAAACATTATCTGCAATGATCAAAGGAACAATTAAGGAAAACTTTCCAAAGCTAAAAAAATCCCACTTGGATAGACAGTGAGCATTTCCCAGGTTTTCCCAGCAAACCTTAAATAGAATCCATGCCAAGACAAATCCCAGTAAGGATTTCAAATTTCAGAGACAAGCTTCCAAACAGAAAATTAGAGAAAACAAAAAGAAAAGAGGTAATTTTAAAAGGACATAAATCAAGTTAGTTTCAGTTTTTTCACATTAAATAAATAACATCAGAAGGACACAGATAAGACCTGCAGAGTATCCAAGAGATCTCAGCTGTGATCCAAGAATTTTATATCCAGAGAAGACGGTATTCTCTGAATAAGGTATCCAAAGGAAATGCAAAAGTCTCAGAAAATATACCTCCCAAATAACTCCATTTATGCAAAGTAACTCTAAATATTTCTTACCACAAATAGTTACATTGGAAACCAATTGACAAATGAGAAAATTCCAGAACGTGAAAACATGGCAGCAGCATAACCACTAGCTAAAGAACTAAGTGAACAAAAATACTAACAAGGAGAAAAATGGCCAAGCCCATGATTGCCACCTACAGACAGGAAGCTATTTGAGCCGCATGAAAGCCACATAAAAGCGCATAGTGCTGAGGGCAGATTTGTGTACTCACAACATTTTGTTTATAAAGCAACTTCTGATACTATTGAAATGTCCAGCCTAGCAGCAGCCCTGGGAAGATAGCCTATAATGTGGTTTTTCATCCAAGATTCCTAACAAAGTATCCAAAGTTCATAGCAACAGAAAACACTAACGGGACTCATTCTAGGGCTTTCTCCTCCAGGTGACCATTTCAGAAATGACTCTTCCGTAACAACTGCTCATCACTGACCTACTAGTTTAGATGAAGAGGGCTCCTATCCCTTTGGTTAAATTAAATCAGAAGACTCAAAAACAGGCAGTGTTGCATATTTATTTATTTTAAAATCTTTCCTGCTACCATCAAGATTAATAATTGTAGGGAACAAGATATGTGCATTGTGTTCAGCTTTTGCTAAGGTAAATGTTTCCACTGGGCATTGAACTGTAAATTCCCACCTCAGGACTTGAGCAGGAATCAGGCTGTGCTAAATATTTCCACAATGGATATCGCCCGACTCAGTGCGTTTTTTGTTTTCCTTTTGAGTCATGATTAATGATGTGCCTGCTCAGCAATGCCTGCATCTGGTCAGTACTTCCCTAGTGTTTATGAGACTTTAATGATTCCTGATATCAGCCAGTGGTTTTCCTTTTCTATTTTCCATTTTCTTCTCTCTTCTTCTTCTTTTTAAAGAACACAAATGTGTCTGTTTCAAACAGTACTTTAAACTGATTTTCTTTTTGCTAGTTGCAAGATCATAGCATCCCAAAGTTAGATTTGGAAGCTCTCTTGGGAGTTGATCACCTTTAATTCTCCACCCGGGGCAGAGATCTCTAGAATATCTGGAAAGATTTAGCTCTTCCATGTTCATCTGCAATGTCAGGGAACTCACTATTTCAGATTGGGACAACTCACTTAGGAGAACATTCAACCAGTTCTTGAAGGTAAGAGACTCTGCCTTCCTCTGGTCTTTTGACTCTGAAAGGGTAGCTCTGTCCCTCTGAGTAATGGAGGTCCCCAGGCCCTTGATAATGAGGAATGCTTTTTTATTCTGCGCTGTATTTGGGCAACTTTGATAGGTTGCACTTTGAATGCACGTGATGAGCTGAAATAGGATTTTTGTGCGTGATGCTTTCTGCTTGGGTAATGACTGTACTGCAGGCAGATCTTAGCGTAATGGAAAAATATGTGGTGAGACCCAAAGGACCCATGGATGGATACATGGGTAAGCCCTCTCTCCAGAAGCTTCTGTTCTACTCCTAAGTACAGTACAGTCATTGAGAGTTTGGTTCTGGAGTCAGGCTGCCTGGCTTAAATGCTGTCTGTGCCCCTGAATAGTTCTGTGACTTTGGCAAGCACCTACATTGTAGAATCATTGTGTGGATTAGGTGAGATAATGTATGTAAAATGCTTAGCATAAGTCCTGATACATATGAAGAACACAGTGTTAGTGGTTTTTAGTGCTGCTATTACTACTGCTATATGTCAATGCCTGAAATTTTACCACTAAGCTGTACTTTATGTGCAGAGGTTCTGATTCAGTAGGTTCTGACTGGGGCTAGAATATACCTTTTTAGCAAGCTTGCAGGGTGATGCTGATACAGGTGGTTCTCAGACCACATTTTTTCTTTTTTAACTTATTTTATTTAAATTCACTTAGTTAACATATAGTGTATCAGTTTTAGATGTAGAATTCAGTAATTCAGCAGGTGCATATAACACCCAGTGCTTATTACATCACGTGCCCTCCTTAATGCCCATCACCCAGTTAACCCACCTCCCCTCCAGCAATCCTTGGTTTGTTTCCTAGAGCTAAAAGTTTCTTATGGTTTGTCTCCCTCTCTGATTTCATCTTATTTTATTTTTCCCCTCCCTTCCCCTGTGATCCTCTGTTTTGTTTCTTAAATTCCACCTATGAGCGAAACCATATGATAATTGTCTTTCTCTGATTGACTTATTTTGCTCAGCATAATACCCTCCAGTTCCATCCATGTTGATGTAAATGGTACGATTTCATCCTTGTTGATGGCTGAGTAATATTCCATTGTGTGTGTGTGTGTGTGTGTACCACATCTTCTTGATCCATTCATCTGTTGATGGACATCTGGGCTCTTTCCATAGTTTGGCTATTATAGACATTGCTGCTATAAACACTGGGGTCCACGTACCCCTTCGGATCACAATGTTTGTATCCTTTGGGTAAATACCTAGTAGTGCAATTGCTGGGTCGTAAGGTAGTTCTATTTTTAACTTCTTGAGGAACCACCATACTGTTTTCCAGAGTGCCTGCACCAGCTTGCATTCCCACCAACAGTGTAGGAGGGTTCCCCTTTCTCCACATTCTCACCAACACCTGTTGTTTCCTGAGTTGTTAGTTTTAGCCATTCTGACTGGTATGAGGTGGTATCTCATTGTGGTTTTGATTTGTATTTCCCTGATGCTGAGTGATGTTGAGCATTTTTTCATGTGTCTGTTGGCCATTTGGATGTCTTCTTTGGAGAAGTGTCTGTTCGTGACTTCTGCCCATTTCTTGACTGGATTATTTGTTTTTTGAGTTTTAGTTTGATAAGTTCTTTATAGATCCTGGATACTAGCCCTTTATCTGATAAGTAATTTGCAAATATCTTCTTCCATTCTGTCAGTTGTCTTTTGGTTTTGTCGACTGTTTTCCTGTGCTGTGCAAAAGCTTTTTATCTTGATCAAGTCCCAATACTTCATTTTTGTTCTTGTTTCTCTTGCCTTTGGAGATGTGTCTAGCAAGAAGTTGCTGTGGTTGAGGTTGAAGAGGTTGCTGCCTGTGTTCTTCTCTAGGATTTTGATGGATACCTGTCTCACATTTAGGTCTTTCATCCATTTTAAGTTTATCTTTGTGTATGCTGTAAGAAAAGTTGTCCAGTTTCATTCTTCCGCATGTGGCTATCCAATTTTTCCAACACCATTTGTTGAAGAGACGGTCTTTTTTCCATTGGATATTCTTTCCTGCTTTGTAGAAGATTAGTTGACCATAGAGTTGAGGGCTCAGACCACATTTTGAGAAATGCTGCACTGGAGAAATCCATTGCTTCTGGTTTTAGGGCCTTATGAAGTCCCCAGTCAAAGTGTAAACATCTTTGCAAGGGGCTGTCACTCTTACCAGTTTGTTAACATGTATTTATGCAGCAAACGATTCTGGAGAATTTGCTGTTCACAGTGCACTGTTCTCTAGCTGGTGAAATAATAGTGAGACCATAGTTGCTACAATTAGAGAGCTCAGAGCTCAGTGGAAGAGGACACAAAGTTAGTATGGATGCTACTGGTGGTGTCTAAGAGGATTTTAGGTGGTATGTTGAAGAACCATGTGAAAATGCTAACTGTTGTGTATTACCTTCCCTTTTTGATGTGGGTTACTGGTCTTCACTTGTTATAGTGACATAAAGTTTATTTGCAAGGTAAAACGATTTCACTTAAACAAGTAAGTTGATCTAAACAAACCTATTAAGTAAATAGAAGTGATAGAGTGGAATTTGAAAGTGGTACGTGGATGTCTGAAGTTTAGGAAAATGCAGTATTTTGGTGGGGTGGTAATGCCAGACCCAACGTGGTTCATTAAATAGAGGAGAGGTCAGTGAATTCAGCCTTGGAGGGCAGGCAGCATTTCATGGATGAGGCAGTAGTCGTTCTCCCTCTTCTCTTCCCGTTCCTATTATAGTAATTACCACAGAAAGAAGGTTCACCTGTAAGGAGTGCACTATCACTCTCCTTTACGTGCCTTATCTCACTTAGTTCTTATAAGAACCCTGTGAGGTGGGTGGATGTTATCTCAATTATGCAGATGAGGAGATCAGGGTCATAAAGCGCATAAGGAGAAGGAGGATTTGAAGCCAGCAACGCACTCTGAGCTCCAGCTCCAAACCAGTGTTCCACCATCTTGACTCAGCGAGGGTTAGAACAAGTGGATATGATGAGGTCCTGGAGAAGATGTGTGTGGGGTGTGTGTGTGTGTGTAGGGAGGAGGCTTGGCAGGATTGGCTTCATAATTTGTGGGGCCCAGTGAAACATGAAAATGCAGGGCCCCTGGTTAAAAAATTGCTCAGAATTTAAACACAGTGATAGAAGAACATTAAAGCCTGCATAGTGGCCCTTCCAAGCTCAGTGCTCTGTGCACATGCTGCACATCCACCCATGAAGCCAGCCCTCGGACTTGGGGTCATGTGCAGAGGGGCTGAGAAGGGCCAAAGGAAGGATCCCAAGCCCTTCACCCCCTTTTTTTCTCCTTTCCAATAACCCACCTGGGGAGCTGTTGTTATAAAGCAATTTCCTCTTGTTTTTTCATGCCTTTTGGGGAGAAGAAAACCTTCACAAACACTAAACCAGATAAGGAAGGTTCCATTGCCCTGTGATGACTTCAGAGACCTTAACACAGCTCCAAATGTCAATATTCCTTCAATGGGTTCTGCAAATAAGAGTCTGCTGGGTAATTACATTTTTAATAAATTACAGTTTGCAGCTTGATAGTCAAGTAGATTTCCTGTTCTGGAAGCTGGGCTTTCTTCCCAGCCCCGTTACCAGGCCCTAGTCATACCGCTCCCTTCTTGTAAATTCTTCATAATTAGGAAAGAGTTGTTCATTGACTTAAATGTTCTCATAGTCTCAGTTCCTGCTAATTCATTGAGTGAAAGAACTAAATGTTATGAAAATTGCCGTTTATTGCCTCATATTCATAATGTGCCGTTTAATGAAATGAAGTAGGAATGAATTATTTTTGGACTTCATTGGTGGCTGCATACCACAATGACAAATAATCATGTGCGTGGAAGGTTTAAGTGGAATTTTCATAGAAAATGCGCATCTGACTTGTTTTATTAAGCAACCTTGATACATGAGAGTCTAGATTTATAAAATATATTTCAGGACTCATTATTTACTTTCCAAGACAATTTTTAGCATTGCAAAAGCATTTGCTATAGTTTTCTTTTAAAGAATAGCTACTTTAGGTATATTTGAGGTGGACTTTCTTTTAAGGAGTAATCAGTTTGCACACAGTTATTCAGGATGCCATCTGTGTGCAGAGCCCACCTGCAGTCCCTTGGGAAAGAAGTAAGGTGATTCTAAATTCTGGGTTTTGTGTTTAGAACTGGTATTGGCCTTGGCTTCTAACTCCATTTCATTAGTTCTGCATTTATGGGTCCTATTAGGAGCAGCTTCTAATATGAACAAATATGCAGCATTGTTGATTTAATGCCTGATTCACATTTTTTTTCCCCACCAAAAATGCAATCTGTGGGACAATAAGGAGCTTCTCTGGTAAGCCCTTCTAGCTGAATGGTGATTGTCAGAAGTGGATAAACATTCACAGACGTTAAAAAAGCAATACTACTTTTAGAAAGGATCTGCACTGGTTGCTTGGTGCTCCCTTCAGGGAAAAATATCATACTTCTATATGCAGGATAATCGTCAGGTTCATTGGATGCCCATTCCCTGCCTAACAAGGTGTCTGGCCCATACTAGGTTGGCAGTAATGGATGAATGCATGGCTGAATCAAGAAAACATTTTTACTTGAACATTCCAGAGAGTGAGATAGTAACCATCCAATTATTTGGAACCGTCCAATTATTTCAAAGGAATTTCTAAACAACCAGTTTTCTGTTATATATACAAAGATGTGGTCATAATAGGGCTCAAAGAGTATCAGAAAAAAGTGGGTCATGAGCTTAAAGCTCATTTAATCACACTTTGAGACAGTAATAAGTCATGATGATGATGAGGAGGAGGATAATTATGGTATTGATGGCATTCTTTGAACACCTACTATTTGAGACCCTTTACACATATTACCTCATTTGATCTTTTTTTTTAAATTTTATTATGTTATGTTAGTCACCATACATTACATCATTAGTTTTTGATGTAGTGATCCATGATCCATTGTTTTCGTATAACACCCAGTGCTCCATGCAGTACGTGCCCTCCTTAATACCTATCACCGGGCTAACCAATCCCCCCTCCGCCCTCCCCTCTAAAACCCTGTTTGTTTCTCAGGTCCATAGTTTCTCATGGTTCATCTCTCCCTCCAATCCCCCCCCCCCGTTTTTCCCTTCCATCTCCTAATGTCCTCCATGTTATTCCTTATGTTCCACAAATAAGTGAAACCATATGATAATTGACTTTCTCTGCTTGACTTCTTTCACTTAGCATAATCTCCTCCAGTCCCATCCATGTTGATGTAAAAGTTGGGTATTCATCTTTTCTGATGGCTGAGTAATATTCCATTGTATATATGGACCACATCTTCTTTATCCATTCATCTGTTGAAGGGCATCTCGGCTCTTTCCACAGTTTGGCTATTGCGGACATTGCTGCTATGAACATTGGGGTGCGTATGGCCCTTCTTTTCAGTACATCTGTGTCTTTGGGGTAAATACCCAGTAGTGCAATTGCTGGGTCATAGGGTAGCTCTATTTTTAAATTTTTGAGGCACCTCCACACTGTTTTCCAAAGTGGCTGTACCAACTTGCATTCCCACCAATAGTGTAAGAGGGTTCCCCTTTCTCCACAACCTCTCCAACATTTGTTGTTTCTTTCCCTGTCCATTTTTGCCATTCTAACTCTGTAAGGTGGTATCTCAGTGTGGTTTTGATTTGGATTTCCCTGGTGGCTAATGACGATGAATATTTTTTCATGTGTCTGTTAGCCATTTGTATGTCTTCTTCAGAGAAGTGTCTTTTCATATCTTCTGCCCACTTTTTGACTTGATTATTTCTTTTTTGGGTGTTGAGTTTGAGAAGTTCTTTATAGATGCTGGATACCAGCCCTTTATCTGTAGTTATTTGCAAATATCTTCTCCCATTCTGTGGGTTGCCTCTTTGTTTTGTTGACTGTTTCCTTTGCTGTGCAGAAGGTTTTATCTTGATGAAGTCCCAAAAGTTCATTTTTGCTTTTGTTTCACTAGCTTTTGGAGATGTATCTTGAAAGAAGTTGCCGTGGGCGATGTCAAAGAGGTTACTGCCTATGTTCTCCTCTAGAATTTGGATGGATTCCTGTCTCAGATTGAGGTCTTTCATCCACTTTGAGTTTATCTTTGTGAATGGTGTTAGAGAATGGTCGAGTTTCATTCTTCCGCATGTGGCTGTCCAATTTTCCCAGCACCATTTATTGAAGAGACTGTCTTTTTTCCATTGCATGTTTTTTCCTGCTTTGTCAAAGATTATTTGACCATAGAGTTGAGGGTCCATATCTGGGTTCTCTATTCTGTTCCATTGGTCTGCATGTCTGTTTTTGTGCCAGTACCATGCTGTCTTGGTGATCACAGCTTTGTAATATAGCTTGAAATCGGGCAACGTGATGCCCCCAGCTTTGTTTTTCTTTTTCAACATCTCCTTGGCGATTTGGAGTCTTTTCTGATTCCATACAAATTTTAGGATTGTTTGTTCCAGCACTTTGAAAAATGTCATTGGAATTTTGATCGGGCTGGCATTGAAGGTATAGATTGCTCTGGGTAGCGTAGACATTTTAACAATATTTATTCTTCCTATCCATGAGCATGGAATATTTTTCCATCTTTTTGTGTCTTCTTCAATTTCTTTCATGAGTGTTTTGTAGTTCCTAGAGTATAGATTCTTTACCTCTTTGGTTAGGTTTATTCCGAGGTATCTTATGGTTTTCGGTGCTATTGTAAATGGAATCATTTCTCTAATTTCTCTTTCTACAGTTGTGTTGTTAGTGTATAAGAAAGCAACTGATTTCTGTGCATTGATTTTGTATCCTGCCACATTACTGAATTGCTGGATGAGTTCTAGTAATTTGGGAGTGGAGTCTTTTGGGTTTTCCACATAAAGTATCACGTCGTCTGCGAAAAGAGAGAGTTTGACTTCTTCTTTGCCAATTTGAATACCTTTTATTTCTTTTTGTTGTCTGATTGCTATTGCTAGGACTTCTAGTACTATGTTGAACAGCAGTGGTGAGAGTGGGCACCCTTGACGTGTTCCTGATCTTAAGGGAAAGGCTCTCAGCTTTTCCCCATTGAGGATGATATTCGCTGTGGGTTTTTCATAGATGGATTTTATGAGCTTGAGGAATGTTCCCTCTATCCCTATACTCTGGAGAGTTTTAATCAGGAAAGGATGTTGTATTTTGTCAAATGCTTTTTCTGCATCAACTGAGAGGACCATATGGTTCTTCTCCCTCCTCTTATTAATGTGTTCTATCACATTGATTGATTTGCGAATGTTGAACCACGCTTGCACCCCGGGGATAAATCCCACTTGGTCGTGGTGGATGATCCTTTTAATGTATTGTTGGATCCTATTAGCTAGGATTTTGTTGAGGAATTTGGAATCCATATTCATCAGGGATATCGGTCTGAAATTCTCCTTTTTGATGGGGTCTTTGCCTGGTTTGGGGATTAAGGTAATGCTGGCCTCATAGAATGAGTTTGGAAGTTTTCCTTCTGTTTCTATTTTTTGAAACAGCTTCAGTAGAATAGGTATTATTTCTTCTTTGAATGTTTGGTAGAATTCCCCAGGGAATCCATCAGGCCCTGGACTCTTGTTTTTTGGGAGGTTTTTGATCACTGCTTCAATCTCGTTACTGGTTATTGGCCTATTCAGGTTGTCAATTTCTTCCTGTTTCAGTCTTGGCAGCTTATAGGTTTCCAGGAAGGCCTCCATTTCATCCAGATTGCTCAGTTTATTGGCATATAGTTGTTGATAGTAATTTCTAATAATTGTTTCTATTTCCTTGGTGTTAGTGGTGATCTCTCCCCTTTCATTCATAATTTTATTACTTTGGGTCCTTTCTCTTTTCTTTTGGATAAGTCTGGCCAGTGGTTTATCAATCTTATTCTTTCAGAGAGCCAACTTCTAGTTTCATTGATCTGCTCTACTGTGTTTCTGGTTTCTAATTCATTGATTTCTGCTCTAATTTTAATTATTTCTCTTCTAATGCATGGCTTAGGTGTCGTTTGTTGCTTTTTCTCTAGTTCTTTAAGGTGTAGAGTTAGTTGGTGAATTCGGGATTTTTCTATTTTTTTGAGTGAGGCTTGGATGGCTATGTATTTCCCCCTTAGGATCGCCTTCGCAGTATCCCATAGGTTTTGGACCGATGTGTTTTTGTTCTCATTGATTTCCATGAATTGTTTAAGTTCTTCTTTGATTTCTTGGTTGACCCAAACATTTTTGAGCAGAGTGGTCTTTAGCTTCCAAGTGTTTGAATTCCTGCCAAATTTTTTCTTGTGATTGAGTTCCAGTTTTAGAGCATTGTGGTCTGAGAAGATGCAGGGAATCATCTCAATCTTTTGGTATCAGTTGAGACCTGATTTGTGACCCAATATATGGTCTATTCTGGAGAAAGTTCCATGTGCGCTCAAGAAGAATGAGTATTCTGTTGTTTTAGGGTGGAATGTTCTGTAAATATCTATGAGGTCCATCTGGTCCAATGTATCATTCAAAGTTCTTGTTTCCTTGTTGATTTTCTGCTTGGATGATCTGTCCATTGCTGAGAGTGGAGTATTGAGGTCTCCTACAATTAACATATTGTTATCAATATGACTCTTTATTTTGGTTAACAGTTGGCTTATGTAGATGGCTGCTCCCACGTTGGGGACATAGATATTTACAATTGTTAGATCTTCTTGTTGGATAGACCCTTTAAGAATGATATAGTGTCCTTCTGTGTCTCTTATTACAGACTTTAGTTTAAAATCTAATTTTTCTGATATAAGAATTGCTACCCCAGCTTTCTTTTGAGGTCCGCTGGCATGGAAGATAGATCTCCATCCCTTCACTTTCAGTCTGGATGTATCATTAGGTTCAAAATGAGTCTCTTGTAGACAGCATATGGATGGGTCCTGTCTTTTTATCCAATCTGCAACCCTGTGCTGTTTTATGGGAGCGTTTAGGCCATTCACATTGAGAGTGATTATTGAAAGATAAGAATTAATTGTCATCATGTTGCCTGTGAAGATGTTGTTTTTATAGATTGTCCCTGTAAATTTCTGTTGTAGATCACTCTTGGGGTCTTTCTCCTTTTATAGAACCCCCCTTAATATTTCTTGCAGGGCCGGCTTAGTGGTCACATATTCTTTCAACTTCTGCCGGTTGTGGAAGCTCTGCATCTCTCCATCCATTCTAAATGAAAGCCTTGCCAGATAAAGTATTCTTGGCTGCATGTTCTTCTCATTTAGTACCCTGAATATGTCTTGCCAGGCCTTTCTGGCTCGCCAGGTCTCTGTGGATAGGTCTGACGTTATTCTGATGTTCCTCCCTCTGTACGTAAGGACTCTCTTCCCCCTAACTGCCCTTAAGATGGTTTCCTTGGTTCTAAGATTTGCCAGTTTTACCATTACATGCCGGGGTGTTGGCCTGTTTTCCTTGATCTTAGGAGGGGTCCTCTCTGCCTCTAGGACTCGAATGTTTGTTTCATTCCCCAGATTAGGGAAGTTCTCAGCTACGATTTGCTCAAATACATCTTCTAGCCCTCTCTCTCTCTCTCTCTACTCCCTCCGGGATTCCAATTATTCTGACATTGGAATGCCTCATGGTGTCACTTATTTCTCTGATTCTATTTTCATGGATTCTGAGTTGTTTTTCCATGGCCTCATCTTTTCCCTTTTTATCTATTATATTGTCTTCCAGGTCGCTTATTCTCTCTTCTGTCTCAGTTACCCTAGCTGTTAGATTATCTAGATTGGATTGGATCTCATTGATAGCATTTTTAAGTTCTGCCAATTCACCTTTTATTTCTGCCCTTAGAGACTCTATTTTGCCATTAATTGATTTCTCCATTCTAGCCATTGTCTTCACAATTGCTAGCCTGAATTCCATCTCCGACATCTTGGTTATATCTGCATCCATTTGTAAATCTGCAGCATAAGTCATAATCTCTGAGTCATTCTGTTGATGGGTGTTTGAAGGAATGTATAGAGTCCAAATTATTGACCAGAACCCAAGCAAGATGCACCTGTTTTCTTGGGACCTTAGGGTTGCTGGCGTCTTGTTTTCCCAGCCTGTCTTCTGCGGGAGGGGCCTGCTGCGCTGTTACTCAGGCAACCCTGTTTGGGCGGAGTTGCCCTGAGCCCCTGTGGCGGGGGATGGGCTCAGTGGGAGTCAGTCTTTGGGGCTTTTGTTCTCTGGCACCTTTCCCTGGCAGCTTTCCGCATCTCTTCCGTGAGTCAGAGCAGAAGAGACCGTTTCCAACCCTCTGCCTCAGAGCAGAGAGACCTCAGTCTGTTCTTCAGTGAGCTCTCCAGGCCACACCGTCTCCGTTTCTGTCCGTGCTGCTATAAACTGCAGCGTCCTGGGTTGTGCGCCCCTCCACAGCACCCCCACTCCTGCCTCCAGGTCGGGGCATGTCTCTGCCCTTTGTGCTTCTAAAACTGCCAGCCGCTCCTAGTTCGCGCGCGTGCGACTCCTACGCTCGGGGTTCCCACCCCGGAGGTTGCAGTTCACCGGCGGGGCTTCGGTGCACCAGGTTTCCGTCTCGGAGGCTGCATTTCGCGTGAGCGCGACCGTCACTCTGGGGGGCTGCGGTTCGCGGGCGCGCGACCCTGCCAGTCTGGTCTTCCACCCCAGGGTCTGCCCTAAAGTCCTTTCCTGACGCTACTGGTCTGCGAGTCTGTGCCCTGTCTGCAGCGCATGAGGCTGTCACTCACCGGCGGTGCAGGATCCCCACGGCCAGGCACCCTCCCGCTGCCGTTTATCCTCGGATATCTGCCTGCAGAATCACGGCTCTCCGCTTCGTACCTCAAAACCAACTGCCTGCGATATTCTGTTTGTAGAGATCCAGATCTTCTTACATCTCAGGCTGGTTTCGTGGGTGCTCAGAATGGTCTGGTAGATATCCAGCTCAATTCCGGGGACCAGTTGAAATAGGGTCCCCTACTCCTCCGCCATCTTTCCCCCCTCTACCTCATTTAATCTTTACAATAATTTTTCAAGAGCGGTATTGTCATCCTAATTTACAGTGGGGAAATTGGGGTCAGAGAGGGAAAATAATGTTACCAGGGGCATAGTTAGTAGCTGGTTTGAACTCACTTCTTTTTTTTTTTTTTTGGCTTCGAAGCCCACATTCTTTTCTGCCACCATTTTATCTCTACACAAAGTCCTAGGGCTTGTCATTGCCCAAGGCAGGATCAGAATACAAGTCTCTTGACTCTTCTGTCAGTGTTCTTGGCTCTGTGACAGGCTGCTACCGGAACCCAGACAAAAGGATGAAGAAAATGCTAATCAAAGTGTTTCAAAAGGCATATTTTAACTCTAACCAAGGGTCATAAAGTGGGGGCCAAAGGCCATCCTCGGTTAAGTCTATTGCAAATTGGTCAAATGGATTCAGGTTACTCATGGGATATTTAGAGTAATCAGGGTGAGATGTGCCAATGTAGCAGAAAAAAAACCCCACAATCTGTAGACATGAACTTGGTTTTAGGTCATGATTTGATCTTATTAGTCATGTGATCTTGAGCACTTAACCCCCTTTGAACTTGCCTCCTCATTTACAAAATAGAAGGAATACAAACACCTTCCACAGTGGCTGAGATACTATGAGAGATCAGGTCTAGGAGAGTTTTCTAGACTAAAACATAGTTAATGTATCTTCACTCTCAATCAGTTGCATTCCTCTTTTCCTTATTTTGCAGTTTTTTGGTTTTGTTTTATAGACATTTTATAAACATTTTACTTTTAGTTTTTCTTATGTGCTTTCTTTGATTGCTTTGATGGTAAATAGCGATTTCCTCTTTATGGCGGGGACAAGTGTAATTTTTTATAAGTTTATTAAAGTTGGAAAATTGTGTTCAGCATTTGGACCAGAAAAGCTATTTGCACAGAAGATGTTCGAGGGAATAATCTTAACACTAGTAAATGCGACAATGTCTCTGGAAGGTCGGCTGATGGCCAGGTCAGTAGGAGCCAGGACCAAGTCCGGCTGGATTAATGAATGGATGCTGAAGGCCCAGAACAGAGGAGATAACTGCACCTGAAGCTAATCAACCAACACAGTGAGTTGTTTATGCAGTTTGAAGAGTCTCCCTTGGAAAGGAGTGTTGTTTCACATTCTTGCCAACACTGAGGGTCATCAGTCTTTTTAATTATACCTATTTTACTGAGTGTGAAGTCGTATCTCTCTGTGGTTTTAATTGCATTTCCCTGAAAATTAAATATACACCTACCCTATGAACCCAGTTATTTCACTCCTGGGTATTTACCCAAGAGAAATAGAAGCATACATCCAAACAAAAAACTTATTTAAGAATGTTGTAGGAATTTTATCCAAAAGAGCCCCAAACTGGAAATAATCAAATGTCCATTAATAGGAGAATGGATACAAAAAATTATGGTATATTTCCACAATGAAATACTACTCAGCAATAAAAATGGAATGTATTACTGTAATTTACAACACAACGAATTCCAAAAATATTATGCTGAGTTAAAGAAGTCAGATGCAAAAGAGTACTTACTGTGTGATTAGAGGTAATATTAATCTATGGTGATAGGAATCAGGTCAGAAGTTCTCTTGGGTGGGAATGGGTGGGGAGTCTCTGGCAAAGGATGCTAGAGAAGTTTCTGAGGTGATGGAGATAGTCTCTCTCTCTCTCTCTCTCTATATATATATATATATTTTAAAGATTTTATTCATTTGAGAGAGCATGAGCGGGGGGAGGGGGAGAGAGAGAAGGAGAAGTAGACTCTCTGATGAGCAGAGAGCCCGACTCGGGACTCAATCCCAGGACCCTGAGATCATGACCTGAGCCGAAGGCAGACGCTTAACTGACTGAGCACCCAGGCACCCAGAGATAGTCTATATTTTAATAGAAGCATTGGTTTCATAGTTGCCTTTTGTCAAAACCCATTAAATTGTAATATTTAAAGTCTGTGTTCTTCTTTGTATATAGATTTTACCTAATAGGGTTTATTTGTAAAATAAAAAAAACAAGGAGGGATTGGGATGAAGCCCTTTTGGATGTTGAGGAATCTTGGAGTCTTTGTACAGCAAGAATTAAGGATTGAGCCAGAAGAGGAGAGAGAGGAGAGAGGGCAGGAGAGCTGACAGCAGAGACTGGAGGGACTGTCCTGTGAGGGGGGGATTAGATGCCCATTGTGTGTCACTCCAGAAGGGAGAAAAAGGGAGTGTGAGGGAAGCAGATGGTTTGAGCTCCATGGAAAGAAGAGCTTTTAAAAAAAGAATCAGAGTTGCTTATGATGGAATAGGATGTCTCAGGAGATTGGGAGCTCCTTGTCACTCAGCAGAGGCTGGGTAGCTTCTTGTCAAGCATACTGTCAAGTGGGTCCTGTAGTGATCAAAAGACTTAACTAGAAGACCTGAACACTTTCTCCTGTGCGAAGATTCTGCAGTTACATGTGGTGTTGGGTAAGGGGAGAGCATGAGCTTTGGAGTCAGGCTGCCCACATCTGGATCTAGAGATCATGAATGAAATTATCTTATGCAAGTTGATTTCTTTAAATCTCTGTTTGTGTGTATATGTGTATCTTCCTTCCTTCCAATTTGTAAACCACATACAGTGCTGCACAACTTCAAAGAATTGTAACTGAGACTGAAATTGAAGTGATTGATGTAAAGAGCATAGCAAAGCACCTAGCACATATCCTAAGCACATGATAAGTGCTCAATAAATTTTAGCCATTATTATAATATTATTGCTATTATTATGATTTCTAAGAATTTTAGGTATTAGCACATGCCAAAGATAGATTTGGGGGCAGAATCTAAGAGCTTATATAGAATCTCTTGTATTAGACCCTGAAAGTGGCTGTCTATTACCTCCAACAGAAAGCATGATTAACATTCCACAGGTTAATTTAAAAACAGGAAAAATAAACCTTTGTGAAATGTCAAACTTTGTGGATTAAAAAAAAAAAGGGCAATGCGTATGTGTCCTTGACATGAAGAGATTCTTTTGTACATTGTTATGTTCTTACTCACTTAATTATATTTTATTTAGAACTCCAGAGGTTCTCTTTCATTTGAATGGCTACATTGTATTCCATAGTATGTATATATCATGTTCCACTTAACCAATCTGGTACTGAGGGACACTTAAGTTTTCCCCACCTTTTGCTAGTAAAAACAAGGCTTCAATAAATAATTTTGTTCATAGGTTATTTGACACATGTGCAAGTATATCTGTAGGATAAATTTCTGGAAGTAGAGTTGCTGGGTGAAATGGCATGCATTTTAAAAACATTCTGGTAGCTCTTGATGGTTTTCCTCCATGAAGGTTATACCAATTTACCTTTCATCAGCAATGTATTAGAGTGACTGTTGACTTCAAATCGTCACCAACATGATACATTCTCACTCTTTGGCCTTTGCCAACCAATGAGTGTAAAAGTGGGGTTGAGCATATCTTTATATATTTAAGGGTAATTTGTGTTTCCTTTTCTGTAAATTGTCTATTTATATCCTTTGCCCATTTTTTGATCGGTTAAGATATGTAATAGTTTTCTGTTATTAAATTTATTAAACATGTTTATAATATTCCCTTTATAACCCTTTTCTTTGCAGACTTTAGGCTTTATTTAAAAAATTAACATTTAATCAAATGGACTTTTCTGGTATACAGTTCTATGACTTTTAACACATATGTAGATTCTTGTAACCACCCCCAAAATCAGGACATGGAAAGGTCCCATCATCCAGAAAATTCCCTTGTACTGCCCATTTATAGTCAAATCCTCTCCCCTCCCCAAACTTAGGTTACTGTTGCTCTGTTCTCTACAGCTGTAGTTTTGCCTTTTCCCAAGTGTAGTATAAATGGAATCATGCAGTATGAAACTTTTGGAGACTGGTTTCTCTCAGCATAATGCCTTTGAGAGTTATCCTTGTTACTGTAAGTATCCAATAGTTCATTTCTTTCTGTTGCTAAGTGGCATTCCGTTGGATGGATGTGCAAAAATTTGTTTATCCATTCATCTGTTGAGGGACATTTTAGTTTTTGGTTATTATAAATAGAGCTGTTTTAAGCATTTGCATACAGGGTTTTTGTGTGAATGTAGGTTTTCATTTCTGTTGGGTAAATACCTAGGTCAGTTTCTCCGACTGATCTTTTTCTTCACTATGGTTATATTTTGTGTGTGTGTGTGTGTGTGTGTATGTTTGCATCTTGTAATATTTTATTGTGTACTGCTCATTGATGATATTTTGTAGACTCTGGATTCTGTAATCTTCCTCTGAAGATGATTTATTTTTCTTTAGTAGACAGTGTAATTACTAGATGATCACCTAATAATTGTGTAGACTTGGTTTTATTTTTTGTTATGCCATACCTGTGAAAAGCCCAAGGTAATTCACAAACCCCTCTAATTTGGAGGGACTCAAGTTCTAAGCTGTTTCCTTTGTGGATCTAGTCAGGGGATCCCCAACATGGGGGAACCCTGTGGGTTTGGGAACCCCAACATTGAACTTCTAGGTTGCTTCTCTGTTATAGTTCTCTCCTCTCCAGTTTCTAGTATCAGCTGCTGCAAACTGATCTTTGCCACTTCAGCTCAGCAAGACCACCATGCCCTGCTTGGATTTCAGCTCATTGTGCCTTAGTTGGGAAATTGTCCCCCAGGCATATTACTGAGCAGCTCAGCTCATGAGTTCCCTGTCTCTCAGGGGTGCAGTTCTTGCACTGTCTATTGTCCCATGCCTGGGCACTCATTGGTTGGCAAAGGCTTCTTCAATATATCTACTTTTAGGGTTGTTTGCAGCATAGGGAAAGCCTGGTACTAGGCATTTCTGTCACAAGCTTATTTGAATGACAGATCCAGCCTGATTTATTAAGGGCAACCAGGGGTCTTTTGTCTGCAACCTAAGTTTTCATCAAGTTTGTTTTTTTTCAGCTGCCAGAGAACTCTGCTGAAAGGTACTAGGGATTTGACCTGGTTTGGTAATTTTTGTGTTCTTATGTTTGCTACATTGAGTGGATTGGGAACCTTTTCCAAGGAGTTGAAACTTAGGTTCTGTAAACTACACTAGGTAATGAATTTTTAATTTTTGATCCAGTTTTATTGTGGTAGTAAAAACAGTTTCAATTATATGCTTATTGGGAATTCCTGATTCTTATAAATTCTAGAGTTTTATTACAGCAGAGATTAGATTTTCCCCCCAGCACAGTGTGACTTCAGGGCAGTTCTGCCCTTCTCAAAAGAGTAGTTTTCTTATTTGTGGGATGGAGACAAGGTCAGTGAAAGAAAGAGTATATAACAAAATGAGAAAATTTTGTCCCTTTGCTTAAACTGCTTTAAGTAATAACATCTTATAGATCATGTCTACTAACTTTCCAAATGGGGCTGTGGTGCTCTATGCTTTCATCTCCAATTGAAGGAGAAATAGATATTGGAATGATTTTCTATTGATGAATGACCTGGTTTCTTTCTTGTTACTTTCTAGGAGATAAGTAATTGGTGTATGACAATACTGAAGTCATAATATCATAATGCTTATTTATTTATTGGGGGTTGGCTGATATAGGCTGTGCTCAGGAGGAGCCATTGAATTCTGCTCCCCATATTTCCTGTACTCCTTCTGAGACCAGTGAGCTAGCCTAGAAATTTTCTTCTCATGGTTACAGCAGAGGTCCAAGAGAGCAGGAACACATTTTCAGCCTTGGCTGTATCACATTTGTTAGCATCTTAGTGACTAAAGCAAGACACATGGCCAAGCCCAAATCAGTGAAACATGTGAAACAAACATCCTAAGAGTGAAACAAACATGTGAAACAAACAGTGAACAAACATCCTAGTCACTAAGACTGCAAAGATGAGTAAGACAGAGTCATTTGCTTTAGGAACACAAAAAAATTGATCCTGAACTGCAAGTGTAGTGATCTTATAGCTAATGGAAGGTGCAAAGAAGGAGTTGAACTCTAGTTCAAATGAACAGAGACTCTTAGGCTTTTAGAATTTTTTTTTCCTTTTAATTTCACACCCTGGAGGATGTTAAACTTGGATTGCTGGCAGTCTACCAGAGCATTGTGTTGAGCTGAAATCCTCTGCTATTAATAACTAAGCATACTGTGATTTGAGATTTAAAGCCATGATCTCATGTTAGAAGCTGCAGTGGGCCAGGAAGCTGTTTGGGTTCATACCACTTCTAAAAGCACTGGGGCAAAGGTGCTGAGGACTAAAGGGAAAACTCATAAGCAGGTCTGTACACAGGGACTTGGGGCTTCATGGCTTTGTTTCAGGAACTCTTAGTAAGAAATTCACAATAGAAAACTAAAATATGCAGGCCATCCAAACCCTTGAAACAACAATCTAGATTATTGAAATGGATGACTAGAGGGACTAAGGAAGATCTTGATGGATTGTGGAGAGCAGGGCAAATGGCATGGAAATACTGATGCTTCATGCCTCCTCTCCCTTTCTGAGGGTCCCTTCTTCACCAATTAGTGTAGAGGTTGGAGTTGGACCTGAGAAAGACTCAGAAAACTTGGGCCAGTGGGATGTGGAGAATCTCAGGCATTTTTTCTGGGGAGGGGTGCTCTCATCCAAAATTTATGACACTAAATTCAGGGGTCCTGAACTGATTGCTGGGGTTATGGTGTCCAGGATCCCCAGACTCCTCCAAGTCTGACTCTTGACCACATCCAAGGATGACTGAACAAAGGACAGAAATTAAATAGGAAACATTTTATTGGGACACAAGAAAGAAGATTTCAGGTTTTGTGGATTCGTCTGTAGAAGTATCTGTTCTGGTCCAGCTCTCATTTCACAGTTGAGGAGGCCTTTCTTGAGGTCACATGAGGCTAGGATAGAATCAGTTCTCTGGCTTCATGGTGGCAGCTAACAGCTGACATTACTAAGGAATTGTTATGTGCTAGGCTGTTCTGAGCACTATGCAGATTATATATTTTTTGTCCTTACTGAAGTTCTATGAAGTAGGTACTGATTATTCCCATGTAACAGAGGAGGTAACTGAGACAATAAGATACCACACAACTTGTCTGATGTCACACAGCTGGTAAGTGGGGGAGTCAGGACTTGGGATCTGGAGTAATCTGACACAGAGCCTGGACTCTTAAGTTCACTGTTACTCTGCAGTGAGAGAACTAGTTAGACAATCACATACATCAAAGATCCTCAATTGACAAGGGTGTTCCTCCTTCTGGAGACTGGCAGATTCCCTGATTGTAAGACAGAGAACCCTTAGGTTATCCTTACAGAGAGGTAAAGCTGGAAAACAACGTGGGCTGTTAGAGCTGCGGCAGAAATGCTGCGACAACGTTCGGAGCTGTCCAAGGTTCTGAGTTCCAACTTCATCTCAAGCACCTTTTGTCTATTGCACTCATCACCAGTATTTTATAAGTTTTACCCTAGAAGCCGAGAATTTTAGAACTGAATAGATTGCAATAAATAATAATTGTACTTCTACTGGGTTCTAGGCACTTTAGATTTGTTATTTCACCATAGCCCCATATCAGTTCAGTGACCTCACTTTCTTTTGAGGAAAAGAGAATCAGATAAACTACTACCCATGTTATAAGGCAAAATGAAGCAATTACTTGTTGGAAGTATAAAAATTAGAGTGTCAAAAAGGGTAGTGAGAAAGTATTTATGGAGCCTTTGAAGTGGAAATAGAGGGCTAATTTTGGTAGGGCTAAGGGAACAGTATGAGCAAAGGAATGGTCTATTGGAGCAAGGGAAATAGATCTGAATGGTTATGTTGAGACTATCAAACAGTCAGAATACATGTTTCTAATCTCCTTCCCATATGCATGACACACATCTCTGAATGACCATCTCTCCCCACCCCCTTACTGATCTGACCTCAGAATCCTTCCCAACACAGAGCTTCAGGCAGGCACTACCAATTGAATAGTTTGAGCATTTTAGATATGCTTTTTTGGTCTTCCTGGACTAGCACATTTGTGAATGGAATATGCTGTAAAAAGTTAGATCATTTATACCACTCTTCTTCACTGAGAGATGATGCAATTGAGAGTCAGTAAAATAATTATTCAAGGTCATGCAAAAAGTGAATGGCAAAGCCAGAAGAAACAGAACCCAAGTCTCATGACCATTACTGCATACTGGTTAGCTATCTCAGGGTTTCTCAAAGTTAGAGTCATGGACCAGTTACATCAGATGCATCAGCAACACCAAGGTGCTTAATAAAAATGCATGGTACTGAACTTCATGCAAGACCCACTGGAATAGAATTCCTGGAGGGCAGGGCTTGAGAATATGGATTTTTTATAAGCCTTCTAAGTTATTATGCATAGAACACCAATAGTCTATTAGATGCTAATAAGATTCCACTGGGAAATTGATGTTAGCAATATTGTTTCTTTTACCACTGGCTTAAAGGATATATCACAAAAAACTTTAAATATTATGTAGTTGTTCTACCCCTGTGATAATCTGCCATTAAGAAAATATGCTCCTTATTTAAGAATTGACTTCATGGCATTTGAATTTTTGCACTGCATTTATTCACTGAATGATTTTGAATATATTTCTCAGCCCCTCAGCACTGCAGTTTTCCCACATGTAAATAACACCCACCTTATAAAGTTGATGTAATATTTATATAGACAATACTAATAGAACATTTAGAACATCGTCTGGCACATAATAAGCATTTTGTACATGACAATTATTTTTAGCATTGGTTGTTTTAATATTGTGGCCATAAAAATCTTCTAGAAACATATTTGGTAATTTTTAATTGCTATACATATTCTCTATTTGAGCATGCATTATATCTCTTGATTTTATTTAAAAATCAGTATATTATGTTTAAAAATATTTCTTTTGGTCAAATACTATTATAGTGCATGTGGTGGTCAAACTGGGGAGGTAAGAAGTCATCGGATCATGAGGAGTCTCATATGTCATGCTGAACAGTTTGGATTTTATCCTGTAGATAGTGGTTAGCTATTGAGGATTTTCATCTGAAGAGTGATGAGGCACAATGTCTTGAGAAAATTAATTTGGCACAGGACACATTGGAGACAGGTAGGCCAGTTAAAAAATTATAGCAATTACTCATGTAGGAGGTGATACTTTTCTGTATTAAGTTTGGCCACTGGGAGTATGATGGCAGGAAGAGAACTGAGAGAAAACATTATTAGGGAAAATAGAAAGTATTTGGTTAATGGATATAAGGGAGAAGAAAGATGAGGACAACTGTGGGGCTTTCAAGCTTGAGTGATGAGAAAATTGACAGTATCCTTGACAGAAATGGAGATTATCTAGAGGGAGACCTGGATATGAGTGGGAAATCAGTTTAGATCTTGATCCTGTTTTTACAGATTGTAAAAATGTGATCATAACCAGGGGTATTGACTCCTTTGTACAGGAGTCAGTTTTAGTGAGATTTTTCATCAAGTACATTTGAATATAATTTTTAAAAGAAATTCTACCTCAACCCATCCCTCGTATTTTTGTCACAGTTTAGTCTTATTCCTTGATGTATCAGAGTTCTTAGTTGCAAGCAAAAGAAAGTGCCTCTGGATGACTTAAACTTTCCAGAAAGGGGTTTATTAAAGTGATATTAGTTTGGCCAAAGAATACCTGGGAAGGTTGGAGATCAGGCTCAGAATACAAACAGAAACAAGGGATAATGGGCAGCAGCTACAACCACTGCCAAAATCGTGCTTAGAACCAGCTTGTGAAGACAATGCTGTCCCCTCTGTAGAATGTTGGATGCCATGGCTGCATTGTCACTGGCAATGGACAGAGGATGCTGTCCCCTACCTCTGATGTCTTTGGAAATTGGAAGGTTCTGCTGCTATTTTTGCTCCCATTTCCAGAACAGATTCTCCTCTGTTTCTGCTCATTTGTGTCATTATGTCCTTATTCAAAGTCCAGGGTAGAGGTATCTGATTGATCAAGCCCAGGTTTTATGCCCTAGTTGCAATGGACACTGGGAGAGGAGTGTCTTGCCTTTTCAGCTTCTGTGGTGGGAGGTGGATGCTGCCTCCCACTGAGATTCTTAAGATGAGATATCTGCAGTGATAGGAAGGACATTCAGGTATTTGGCAGCCAAAATGAAGCATAGCAAACAAACTGAGAAACCACCAACCATTGTCCATCATGCCTGTAGGTTATATTTTATATCATGAGAGCAGAGTTTCAAGAAACATTTTTTTTAGTTAGTTTCAAATATAGATATAGAGTGTCCCAAGAATCAAAGCACTTGCAGCCACAGCTAAAAAGGTCAGGAAATTGCCCGGTATTTCATGGCTAGGGTTGCTCAAATTGCAGCCTATTACAAACTGAAACAGAGCATCATTTGACCTTTTCATGTGGCAAGATGTTGTATTACCAGAGCTCCTTCTTTCTATGATTTTTTTTGCCCTTTCACCTTTTCCCACTTATTTGAATTCAGGCCCAAGAGGGAAAAAAATGAAGATAAAATATATGATCTGAAATTTTAGGTGGGGGGTGAACTGATTCGAATTTTGAATTTAGAAGGAAAGAGTTTTCTCTCATTTATCTGAGTAGAACATTGGATTGGGAATCAGGAAGTTAATCCTAATCTTGGACAAGTTTCTCAGACCTGAGATTCCTCATTGATGAGCCCCCCTTAATTTGGACTCAGGAAGACCCATATTTGAGCTCCCACATGCTGACTGGGGTAAATCCGGGGATACCTTTCTCCAGCTTCCTTTTTCTCATGGGAGAAATATGGATAATAATAGTATCTTCCTCATGAGTTTATTATGTGAATTAAATATATATAAAACAATGTTTGTAAAACTCAAGATAAAAATAGGGTGGTTGAACCTTAGGTGATCTTTAAGGACGTCCTAAGTGTCAGAGAATGTGATATTCTACATAATTTACTGAGTGATCCACACTGTGTGTGTGTGTGTGTGTGTGTATTTTATAGTTCATAGTGTAAAATATAGAGTAGTCTTAGAGCAATAGGTGTTCTCAGAAAATAGAGAAAAATTCCTACCTTCCTCTCTCTGTTCCATGCTCTATGACTATAGCTCCATTTAAAATACTACGAAAGATACTCAGAAATCATATGCATAATACATATTTAATACTCTCTGGGAGCCAATGACCCAGATGAGGAGACCAGAAGTTGTTCTATTTTGATATGGGTTGAAATATGGAATAGTCATCAAGGCAGTGTCATGATGAGGGAGTGGGTGCTATGAGCTCAGAAGAGGGAAAACAAAGGGTTACATTGGGCAGAATGGACAGAGCCATCTTCCTGGAGTTCTAGAGTTGTTCCTTAAAGAATACAGTTGAGCTTATACTGGGGGTGTCAAAGCAGCTTTACTTAAAGCTGTAAGATTTGACTAGATGACCTGAGATGTTCATATCCCTCTGAAGGTTGGAAACAATGGCTGGGATGATAGTTTTAAAGTATATTAGCAAATTCTTTGGCATGCCTTTCATCAAAATATGGGCTTTAATTCCCCTCCCCTTGAATATGGGTTGGTCTTTAGTGATTCACTTTTAATGAATAGAGTGAAGTGAGTGACTTTGTTGACTTTTGAGTCTATGTTAGAAAAAGCAGTACAGCTTCCACCAGACTCTCCTTTTGGGATGCTTACCCTTGAAACATTCATGCAATGTAACACTATATGAAATTTTTGCATTAATTTTAAATTAATAAATATATTTACTGATTGCCTTTCTCCATCCTGCATAAAGTAAACTCCATGAAATTAGGTCTTTTATTTATTTTGTGCTCCATTCAACATCTAGCTCAGGCCTGACACATAGATGCTTGACAGATATTTGCTGAATAAATGAATGACTGACTGGTTGGGTAGATATAGGAATATAAAGGCCAGGATGACAGAGGTTTGAATAATATTAGCACATAGGTGAAGGTTGAAGCAATAAAGTAGAAGAGATCATCTGGGGATAGTGTAGAGATGATGGTCAAGAACAGAACCAATGAGGTGTCCCATGATCTCACTCTAACCAGCTTTTCCATAACCAGATTTAACAAAATCTCTACTTTCTATTTAGAAGATAGTGGAATGCTGTGCTAAAGAGTGGGGTTTCTTGAACTGGACTGCTTGGATTTGAATCCAAACTCTGTAACTTACTGTCTGACCTTAACCCAGCCCTTTAACCTCACTGAGTCTTAATGTTTCCTTTATAATGGGGCTAATGATAGTATCTAATACATAAAGATTTTATGTGAGGGTTAAATGATATTATAGCCTAGAATCCTGTAAGCCTTAAATAAAAACTCATTATTATTATTATTATTATTATTATTATTCCAATTATTAAGCATAGGGTTTAAATGCATTGACCCAAAGGGGAATGATTGTAATAAGAAACAGACATTTATATAGTACTTTATAATTTCTGAGGTGCTTCTGCATTTGTCAGCTTATTCATTTTCACAACAACTCAGCCTCTGAGATATCATTACCCTTATTTTTTAATGTTAATAAATGGTGAAACTTGGGCAAGAATCTAGATTTTATATTTCCCAAGTCCAGCATTCTTTCAGATTGAGGAATCAGAAGGAGAATATTAAATACAAAGATTTAGAACTGACATTACCCCATGTTGGATAAAATTGACTTATCTCTGAAAGAGTTTGGTGCCAAGCCTTTGAATCATATATATCCTAAAAATTTCCAGAATTCAGTAGAAGAATGTCACTCTGACATGGTTTGTTTGGACTGCAACATTGGAGCAGTTGAAGTTAATCTTTTTCATTCCTTCATTCAACAGGAATTTGTAGAGCTTTGCACTAGATACTATGTGGGATACAGAGAAGTACAATTTATAGATTTGCCCTTTAAGTTTTTATTGCTTAATTGGGATGAGAGGAGGGCAATGACATACAGTGTGAAGCCATAGCTAGATAGAGCAGAGTATGAACTTTGATTCTCCATATTTGAAGTTTAGGGAAACTTATATGAAATATGGATCATATTTCCTGTTAATCAAATGAACATCACTTGGCAGAGAAGCCATTAATCATTGCTTTCTTGTCATGGATTGACTTGTTCAGCATGGGGAGGAGATTGTTCAAGGTACTGGGGACTTTTTATCATCATGTATTATGACATACAGTTCCTGTGTGTGAGACTGGAAGGTGAGAACAACAAGACTGGGTGTGCCTCTCATCTGGTTATTGCCTCCAAACCCCACTTTGATTTTCAAGGGTGGGAGGAAGCCCTTTAATTCCTTCTTTCAACAAACATTGACTGAATGTCTCTTTTGAATGAGACAATGTGAAAGACTCTGGAAAAATAAACATAAGATTAGGACTTGTCTCTGTCCTCAAGGAGCTCATAGGGCAGAGGCAACAGTATAGAGTCATAGCACTACTCTTGAGTCAGACTGCCTGGGTTTCTATTCAGTCTCTACCACTTGGTAACTGAGATCTTGGGCAAGTAAGTAAACTGCTCTGTGTCTTGGTTTTCCAACCTAGGAAATGAATGTAAAAATGGTGAGGATTAAATGAGCTAATTCATGTAAACCCTATAGGACTATGCTAGGCACATCATAGATATGCAATAAATATTAGCTTTTTTTATTATTAGTGTATACAAGCATAGAGGATTTATGCTTCCATTTAGGATGTAGAAAGTTGGAAAGAGCATCACTCCTAGTACAGCAATGAGAAAAATTCAGCTGATTACAAAATCATAACTTGTTTTTGGACCTACTAGAGAACCATAGTCACAGAGCAAACAGTCTAGATTCTGAGATGGAAGAGGTCCCTCAAAGGGGAGACTTGATATGTAGACCATCTCCTCTGTGAAAGAAGACAGGAAGAAGGGAGGCTATTGTACAAATGGGTAAGAAGAAATTAAATAACATTCAAATGAATTGTTTTAGGGTAAGTATGGACTAGCATAAAATAAGAGAAATTGGGGACCCCCTGACACAAGAGGGGTTTGTACTACTCTCACACTCTTTTCTATACATCTTTACCAAGTATGAACAAGAGAGTTTGGAGGCAGGGCAAGAGACCAGAGAGAGTCATCTTCATTAATGCAGATATGGAGGTGGGGATTGGAGAAAGGTATAAAACCCTACCCTCTTGCCCAAAACCATATCTCCTGACAGAGCAAAAGACTTAAACTGCTGGGGAAGGGCAGTACTCTGTAACCCTCTGAAATAGCTAAGGATCCATTATTGCTGGAGGAAAAAGCAGAGGTTCAAAAGATCAGGTATAACTGCATGAGCACATTTCTAGCCTCTGTTGCATTACATTTGCTAGAATGACTCAATCCTTGACACTGATGGCCTGACCTAAGTAGAAGCATGCCCAGTCCCAGGTATAAATACTATTGATCTCATACAGATCTCTACACACAATATCTGTTATTTAATAAAAATTAATAAAAAATTATGAGGCACACAAAATAGGAATTAAAAAAACAAATAAACCCATTGTCAAGAGATAAGGCAATCAACAGAACCAGACTCAGAGGTGACCAAGGTGTTAGAACTATCAGTCAGGGGCTTTAAAGTAATTATGATTACTTATGATCTAGTGGAAAAGGTGGACAACATAACATATAAGAACAGATGAGGAATTTCAGTGGAGAGAGAAAAACTAAGAGGAAGAGTTATGTAGAAATGCCAGAAACACACACGCACAAGCATACATGCACACACACATATCAGAAATAAAGAATTCTTTTTTTGGCTTATCAGTAGACTTGACACAGAGAAGGAGAGAATCAATGAGCTGAAGATAGGTCAATAAGAATTACCCAAACTGCAACACAATGAGAAAAATAATAATATTCAAGAGTTGTGATACAATATCACATGGTTTGGCATTTGTATAGTTGAACAGTAGGAAGAAAATGATGGAGACAGAATGGGGCAGAAGAAATATTTGAGAATATTCCAAAAATAAAAATACAAAACTACATATCTAGGAAACTCAGAAAACTCCCAGAAGGATTAAAAAAAATTAAAATAACAACTAAACACACATACAAACTGCTGAGAACTAATAATAAGAAAATATTGAAAACATCCATAAAAAAGACACACTGATGGGAATAAAGGTAAGAATTACAGCTGACTTCTTCCAGAAGATATACAAGTCAGTGGGCAATAAAGTGACATCTTTAAATTTCTGAAAGGAAAAAAAACCCCTGGCCACCCAGAATTTTATACCCAGTGAAAAGATCTTTCATGATTGAAGGTAGAGAAATATTTCAGATAAACAAAAGCTGAGAGAATTTATTGCCAGTGGATCTGTGCTAGAAGAAATGGTAAGGAAAGGTCTCAGGCACAAGTAACATGACATCAGACAGGAACTTGGATGTAGGCAAAGAAATAGAGCTCTAAAAATGGTAAAAATGAAGACAAACAGAAGGGAATTTTATTCATATATATATATATAACATATACATAACATATAAGAACAGATGAGGAATTTCAGTGGAGAGAGAAATATATATATATATAGTCGTTGTTGTAGTGTTCAACAATTCATTAGTTGCATATAACACCCAGGAGCTCATCCCAACACGTGCCCTCCTTGATACCCATCACCCAACCACCTCATCCCCTCCCCCCTTTCTTCTGTAACCCTCAGTTTGTTTCCTGGAGTCCACAGTCTCTCATGGTTTGTCTCCCTCTCTGACTTCTTCCCATTCAGTTTTCCCTCCCTTCCCCTGTGGTCCTCTGCTCTATTCCTTATGTTCCACTTATGAGTGAAACCATATGGTAATTGTCTTTCTCTGCTTGACTTATTTCACTTAGCATAATCCCCTCCAGTTCCATACATGTTGATGCAAATGTGGGTGTTCATCCTTTGTGATGGCTGAGTTAATATTCCATTGTATATATGTACCACATATTCTTTATCCATCTGTCTGTTGAAGGGTATCTTGGTTCCTTCCATAGTTTGGCTATTGTGGACATTGCTGCTATGAACATTGGGGTGCATATGGCCCTTCTTTTCACTACATCTGTGTCTTTGGGGTAAATACCTAGAAGTGCAATTGCTGGGTCACAAGGTAGCTCTATTTTTAACATCTTGAGGAATCTCCATACTGTTTTCCAGGTGGCTGTACCAGCTTGCATTCCCACCAACAGCGCAAGAGGGCTCCCCCTTCTCCACAACCTTGCCAACACTTATTGTTTCCTGTCTTGTTAATTTTGGTCATTATAGCCGGTGTAAGGTGGTATCTCATTGTGGTTTTGATTTGTATTTCCCTGATGGCTAGTGATGTTGAACATTTTTTCACACGTCTGTTAGCCATTTGGATGTCTTCTTTGGAGAAGTGTCTGTTCATGGCTGAGTAATATCAGAAAGGATGAATACCCAACTTTTACATCAACATGGATGGGACTGGAGGAGATTATGCTAAGTGAAATAAGTCAAGCAGAGAAAGTCAATTATCATATGGTTTCACTTATTTGTGGAACATAAGGAATAGCATGGAGGACATTAGGAGAAGGAAGGGAAAAATGAAGAGGGGGAGATCGGAGGGAGAGACGAACCATGAGAAACTATGGACTCTGAGAAACAAACTGAAGGTTTCAGAGGGGAGGGGAGTGGGAGGATGGGTTATCCCAGTGATGGGTATTAAGGAGGGCACGTACTGTATGGAGCCCTGGGTGTTTGATGAAAACTATGAATCACGGAACACTACATCAAAAACTAATGATGTATGGTATGGTGACTAGCATAACATAATAAAATAAGATTAGATTAGGGAAAAAAAAGAGAAATGTCTGTTCATGTCTTCTGCCCATTTCTTGACTGGATTATTTGGTTTTTGGGTGTTGAGTTTGATAAATTCCTTATAGATTTTTGGTATCAGCCCTTTATCCGAAATGTCATTTGCAAATATCTTCTCCCATTCCGTGGGTTGCCTCTTAGTTTTTTTTTGACTATTTGTTATGCAAAAGCTCTCTCTCTCTCTCTCTCTCTCTCTATATATATATATATGTATATATTTAATTTAAATTCAATTAGCCAAGGTATAGTACATCATTAATTTTATTCTTTGGGTAAATACCCAGCAGTGAGATTGCTGGATCATAGGGTAGTTCTGTTTTTAACTTTCTGAGGAACCTCCGTACTATTTTCCAGACTGGCTGCACCAGTTTGCATTCCCACCAATTGTCTAAAGCACAAATGGTAATGATGTATTTTGGGGTGTAGTGTCTATAAAGGTAAAATGTAGAACAACAGTATCATAAATTATGGGGCGGGAGGAATTGGAAGTATACTGTTGTAAAGTTCTTATACTCTACATGAACATAATATTTGAAGGTAGACTGATAAATCCTAGGGAAGCAACTAAAAATATTAGAAAGAGGTATATTTAATAAGCCAATAGTAGAGGTAAAATGGAATTCAAGAAAATAACCTAAAATCATTGATATGTAAAAATTATGATGCAGTGGAGGAAATTGTGAGAAGCCTGGTAAAAATGTTGACTGTATAGAAAGTAGAGGGTGAGCATAGAGTGTGAAGAAGATAAAGCTGGAAAAGCATATAAGAGCTTGATTATGAAAAACTTTATAGTCTAGTGATATTGAATATTTAAGAAAATAACACTTTTTCTCATCAACTTTAATAAAATAAGGATTTTTCACCTAAGTTGATTTTGTGGTGCCTTTTTTATAGATACAGTTTCTTTAGATGATAAAAAGGGTTTGTGATAAGTTTGTGAGGTTCACAAGGATGCTTGAATACTATTCTCTTAAGAAGGCAAGTTACTTCATTTCAAACTTTTGAAGAAAGGGTAGCTTAGTCACAGGCATGATGTTTGTTTTCAAAGAGAAACTTAGTCTTTGTGTATAGGGGATATCTTTTTGTGGCTTACCTTGTGTCCTTTCTCTGATTCCCTCTTCTTGCTCTGGATCACAGTATGCCAAACCATGTGATTTGGGTGGGATGAACCTAACTCTCAGCTCCAAGGACGGGCTCTGAGGGGCATAAGCCAAGCGACTGGCTCTGGGATGGACAAATAACCCAGATCAAACCAATCAAGAGAAAACCACAAATTCTGGGATTTTTGTTTAAGTTACACCAGTGAGCAGATTTTTTCAGTGTGAACATGGAAGTTTCTGGTACTACCAGGGATAAGTATGTCTGAGAATGAAGCCCAGTTCTGAGGTTAAAAGAGGTGGTCTGGGACCATACTGAGACCTGAGTAAAATCTCCCCTGCTGGTGGATCAGTTAATAACTCAATATACCATCTTTTAAAATGTTTAACCAGATTGGGTATGGCTTGGCAACTAAAAGCATCTTGTGTGTGGAACTAACAATTTCAATTTTAATTAGATTTTCCTTTGTTCTTGCTTCTTTCTCTTGCTCAAAATCTTTACAATTTTTTCCCCTCCCTTCACCTTTCTTGGACATCATTTCTAGCTTTCTTTTGGATAAAAGGTCAGTGGTCTCCCCATTTTCTCACAGCTATCACTTATTCCAATTGACATTTACACTTGACTAAACCTTAAACTTCTCTGACCTTTTTTTTTAAAGCTAGCTTTTTTTAAAGAGATATTTTGTCTGTTTTAAAACAGTACATTATTGTTGCTTTTCTTTGTAAAAGACCACATAACTCCTTCTAGATTTTTTGGATGCTTTGTGTGCCCATTTAGATTCCCCCCTCTTTAAAGTGGGGGGTCTCCCCCTTTTCTTTCTTTTCCCTTGCAGCATAGGATGCAGATGTTTTGTAGACTCATGGGAACTACTTAACAGTAATTAAAAAAATATTTAGCCATTTTCACACACCATTCTTAGTCATGTGAAATAAATAAGGGAATAAATCAGCCCTTAAATATTCCATTTAGTGTTGAAAATGAAAAACAACAGATGTAGGTATTCGAGTGGGATAAAATACTGGTGGATGTTAAGTCTGAAGTCTTGCCTAGTTTGCAAATTCAATTCAGTTTGAGCAAGATATGCTGAATGCTTCCCTTAGCTAACTTTTGGAAATGCACTGGCAAAAGATGAATGAGACATAGATTCAGAGTCTACCTGCCATGGTTGGCCCTAAAAACATCTTCAGTCAATCTGCTCCCTCTTTTCACTGGGGGATGGTGTTTCTCACTTGACTTGTCTATTCAGTTCCATCAAAGCCTTCCTATAGCCCCCTCTCTTTCAGTGACATCTTGGGTTGATGCTACTCCAGGCACTGTGCCACATGCTTTACCCATATTATCTCATTTAGCTCTTACAACGACTCTAAAAGATATCTGTAAGACGGGCATAATTGGAGTGTGTGAGGAAACCAAGATTTGGAGGGTTAGGGACTTACCTGGGCCCTCAGCTTACGGTAGTAAAGCTGAAGTCCATGCTGAGGCTTGTCTGAGTCCAGAGCCTCCATGATAACTGTGGCTGAGTGCCCTCTTCACTTCCACTGAGGGCCCTAGGCTGATGAGGCAAATGCCTCTGAGTGAATAGATAAAATATTTCATAATGGGATGAATCCATAAGACAAAGACCAATCTCACATGGATTGATTTCGTGCTGCTGCAATAAGGAACTATTGGGCAACTGTTGGGGGTAGGCTAGTATTCCTATAATCATAATCTGTTGGGCCACCAACTCCCCCTGGAGTGTTTATATTCATAAAAACTTTGGGTACTGTAAAGTCTTCCCCTGATGTGTCCTCTAATGTTCTTAAAGTCTTTTCCCTAATGTTATTTGCTGTTATTTATAAAGGCTATTGGTCCCCAGATCTCATAAATAAATATACTTCATATATTTAGAAATACTACCAACAAATCATTCAAAATAAAAGTCAACTTGAGCATTAGGTTATTACTGAGAGAAGAGACTCCCTGGGCCTCTAACCTAGTCTCCCTGGGAACCTGTAACCTCTATCTTTCTTCACATTTAGGGTAACTTTGCATCTTGTTTACTTTTGTCTTTATACCCAAGGGAATTTGAGAGATTTTAGGGTCTTAAGCTGCCTGAATCCTTTGTTGACATGTCAGCAAAAGCTTTTCATTCTCTCTTATCCACAGACATCCTCCCACTCCCCTCTTCATACCATTCTTTCAATGTCACTAGTCTATATCTTGGTAAGTTCTGGCTAATAGAACTGCACACCCCCCCTTTTTGAAGTGTTTGCTGGTGGACATACTTGTGTCCTTGGGTCTGCTATCAACTATTTAGCTCAAGAGACCACACAACAGAACGGCTCAGAGCAGAAAGTCATGCCCCAGAATGATGCTAGCTGAGGACCCTCAGGGTTTGCTAGAGTTTCTGATTTTCCATCTAGCTTGGATGGACCTTTAATGTCCAGGCCGGGATTTGAACACAGGAACTTCTCTACAGTTGAAGCCATCAGGACTGGAAGTACAGTGGAACCCTCTTTAAGAGCCATCTGCGGAAAGGGGATGTGTCACCAAGCAACCTTCAGGCTTCTGACTCTTTCTGAGGCATGAACATTGGGTGTGATGGAACACAACTCTTGTTGGACCAGTCTTTAATGCCAGGCCAGTGGCAGGAGGTTCGTTGCTATTGGTCCTCAGGGAACTTTGAAACCAAATCAGTCCCTTCAGCAAGTGTTTTTTGGAGTAGCAGAGGACTGATTCTCATCGGAAAGCTCCACTTGCCCAGCTTAGCATGGGAGAGTTTTCCTGTGGATGCCTTCCTCGTGGGGGATGGGAACCCCTGCAGACAGGTCAGCCCCTTACTCTGGGTATGTGGGGATGTGCAGAGATGGGATACCACCCCGTGTGGAGTCAATTCACAAAGGCTCAAATTTTAAACTTTGTGATATTTTATATCTTTGAGTTTGTCTAAGGATTTCTCCTATTAGACATCCACTTATCTAACTTAAAATCTTTGGATATATTTTCATAAGAGATCTTTGAAAACTACGTCCTGAGTTAGGTTCTGCAGGGGCATTGCTATGCAATGGTTGGCTAATATTTCACCAATAGGTCCTGGCTTGTGCTAAAAGCTGTTATTTCATGATTACACTATATGAAAATACAGTAACCAAGGGAACAAACAATACCAAAAGTGAGTTTTATCTGGAGGGTGAGTGTTATTAAAATCATTTTGTCCCAGTTAATTAACATACAGCATTAGTTTCAGGTGTAGGATTTAGTGATTCATCACTTAGAATTTAAATAAAAACTTGGAAGAAAAAAAATCATTTTCCCCCATAACTGCTTAAAGTGAGAGAGAATGTCTTTGTAATGTTGCCTTCATTAAAACAAACCAGGAGAGAAGAAAAATATTGCTGACGTCAATCTCATGACATGCTACTCTGACTTAATGAGCAAACTGCATTTCTAATAGTAACGATTATTTTGCTTCCCTTCATGGAAGAAAGGTTATTGAGTATTCTCCAGCTCTCCAGGGAATCACTTATGAAGTGAAGTATTTTACACGTTAGGTAAACCATAAATCTTGTTGACCTTCTTGCAGTTAGAAGCATTTAAAAGTGCATCACTCCTGTTTCCTTGGGACTAACATTTGAGTAAAGTCACCTACCAGTTATTAAGTAACTTCTAGACACCTGGCTCCACCATCAGACAGAGTGAAGTAATGTGGCTACTTCTAGTGAATGTTGGTTTTTAGGGAGACAGAATTTTATTTTATTTTATTTATTTATTTTTATTTTTAATTTAATTTAATTTTATTATGTTATGTTAGTCACAATACATTACATCATTAGTTTTTGATGTGGTGACCCATGATTCATTGTTTTCGTATAACACCCAGTGCTCCATGCAGTATGTGCCCTCCTTAATACCCACCACGGGGCTAACACATCCCCCCCTCAAAACCCTCAGTTTGTTTCTTGGAGTCCGTAGTCTCTCATGGTTCATCTCCCCCTCCAATTTCCCCCCTTCGTTTTTCCATTCCACCTCCTAATATCTTCCATGCTATTCTTTATGTTCCACAAATAAGTGAAACCATATGATAATTGACTTTCTCTGCTTGACTTGTTTCACTTAGCATAATCTCCTCCAGTCCCATCCATATTGATGTAAAAGTTGGGTATTCATTCTTCCTGATGGCTGAGTAATATTCCATTGTATATATGGACCACATCTTCTTTATCCATTCATCTGTTGAAGGGCATCTCGGCTCTTTCCACAGTTTGGCTATTGCGGACATTGCTGCCATGAACACTGGGGTGCATATGGCCCTTCTTTTCACTACATCTGTGTCTCTGGGGTAAATACCCAGGAGTGCAATTGCTGGGCCATAAGGTAGCTCTACTTTTAATCTTTTGAGGCACCTCCACACTGTTTTCCAAAGTGGCTGTACCAACTTGCATTCCCACCAACAGTGTAAGAGGGTTCCCCTTTCTCCACAACCTCTCCAACATTTGTTGTTTCTTGCCAAGGGAGACAGAATTTTAAACTGATTGTTCTTATGAATTTGATTTACCAGCCAGTTTATAGAAACAATTCGGGTACTAATATGTTTGCATATTTCCCAAATGTGAACATGAGAAGCAGGTATGTTGGGGAACTGACATATGCAACCTATTTTAATTTCTTCAAGAGGAGAAAGGACATAAATATGAACCCAACTGAGAGCTCATTGAAGGCAGAGATCTGTAGCTTATCTTTTTGTATCCTTAGCACCTAATAGTCCCTCATCCATTTAACAACTATTTCATCCAACAAGTATTTACTGAGCACACTGTATGCCAGGCACTGTTCTAGGTGCTGAGGATATAGAAGTGAATAGAACTGAGGATATAGAACAAAACAGAATCTCTGCTTATATGGGGCTAGAATTCTCAGGAAGCATGAGGCTAAAAAATAACAATATAATTGGTCTGAGGGAAAAAAAGGGTAATAGGACAGAGAGTGAAGGGAGGGGTGAATGTGCTCTTTTCTGTAGGTGGCTTCTCTGCTATGGTGACATTTGAACAGAGACTGAAGGAAGTGCAGAAAGCAGCCATGTAATTATGGAGGGAAGAGGGTTCCAGGTGGGGGAGCAGCAGATGCAAAGGCCCTGAATGTGTTCGATGTGCCACGTATTCCAAAATACATGCATGCCAGATAATAGAAGGTAAGTTGTCCTGAGTGTTGAGTAAAACAATAGATCTGGAAGGACAGAGAGGGGGGTCTGAAGCCAGGTCACCGAGGATTTGGAGGGATGAAGGCATTTGTGGGTGGGTCGATGGTGGGAGTAAAATCTCATTGACAGGTGGTAAGCGAGAGGTATGTGTGTGCATAGGGGGACTGGGAAGTTAGGGACCTGGCTGGCTAGAGGGAAAAGACCAGTTTGGGGAGACCAGAGGAATGGATTTTGGAAACAGGCCAAATGGGGAAGAAGCGTTGGACCCTGGAGAATGTAGATTGGTCAATCATATCTAAGGTAAAACAAAAAAATTTCCTCATGGTAAAAGTATAAAAATGTGCCTGAGTAATTCGTTAATGAGAGGGGCACATGTGCCCCAGGTTTCTTTTCCTGCTGAAAGAGACATTACCTTATGAATAGCAACAAATGGTTACAAGCTCTAAGTAGGTGATGTAATTATGCTTTTAAACATTGAGGAGGAAGCATCCATTATAAAAACTAAAGGGAAGGGTAAAAAATATTAACATTCTATAAAAAGGCTGCAGCGCCTGATTGAAGCAAGTGTGCTGAATGCTTTAGTTTTTATTTATTTATTCATTTATAGTCTCAAGTATTGTGATTTGGAAAACTGACTTTCACAACAGGCAAAAGAATAGTTGAGAATTCTAATAATACTCTAACAGTGTATGTTTGCCTTTTATTTTCAAGTACAATAAAATCATGAGGACATTTCCTGACCTACTGTTGCGGCTCTTGGAATTTGTGAACATACTAAGAATTTGATAATAGGCATTTTAAGTAAGCAGATGATCCTCTAAACATAAACATAGCTCTCAAGTTATTTTAGGGCAATAGCCATGGAAGAGACAGGAAATGAGAGTTTAATAGCAGTAATACACATTTCAATAACATGATAGCAGATGTGATCAATATATGTTAAGGGATGATTTTGTGCCAGGCCCCATGTGTGGGTACACACACATTACACACACATACACAAACACTTTTAAGAACAACTTCATCAAGGTATAATTATATATAACATTTACTCAATGCGAATGTACAGTTTGGTGATTTGAATATAAAATATAGACTTGTGCACCATCATCACAATCCTGTTGTAGAACATTGCCATCACCCCAAATTCTTCTCTGGTGCCTGGTTATAATCAGTCTCCCCTCCAATCCCAGCCCTGGACTACTTTACTTTCTGGCTCTACGGATTTGCCTTTTCTGGATATTGTATGTAAATAGAATCATACAGTAGGTAGTCTTTTGAGCTTGGCTTGGCTTCTTTCACATAAGCCTAAGATTTTTAGATCCACCCATGTAGTACCATGTGCCAGCAGTCCATTCATTTTTATTACCATATCGTATTTTATTATATAGTTATACAACTTTTTGTTTGTCTGTTTACGAATTGATGGGCATTTGGAATTTTTCCAGTTTGGGATTGTTATGAATAATGCTGGTATGACTATTTGCTCACGTGTCTCTGCACATACATAAAATTTTAATCATCCCAATTACCTTATGGTTTAGAACCATTATAATTTTTTTCTCCAGATAATGAAACTGAAGATCAAAAAATTATGAAACTTGCCCAACCTAATAAATGCAAAAGGGGTAATATTTTGAAAAAAAAAAAAAATACTGAGTGCACTTTCTTCTTTGGCACTTCCATAGGGTTTGCTGACTCCCCAACTTGCTCTGAGTCACTCATCTACTTCAGGTGGGAAGTGGCGGCCTAAGGAGCCTTATAGCAGAAATGTAAAGGTAAAAGAATAAGTTCATCAGCTTCTGACATTTAACATAAGATTTAGGGGCAAGGCAGGAAGATTAAAAGCCAGTTTTTATTTATTTATTTTTTAAACTTAGATTCAATTAGCCAATACATAGTACATCATTAGTTTCAGATGTAGAGTTCAATAATTCATCAGTTCCCTGTAACACCCAGTGCTCCTCACATCACGTGCCATCCTTAATGCCCATCACCCAGTTACCTCATGCCCCACCCACCTCCCCTCCAGCAACCCTCAGTTTGTCTCCTAGATTTAAGAGTCTCTTATGGTGGGGCACCTGGGTGGCTCAGTCATTAAGCATCTGCCTTCAGCTCAGGTCATGATCGCGGGGTCCTGGGATCGAGCCCTGCATTGGGCTCCGTGCTCAGCGGGAAGCCTGCTTTTCCTTCTCCCACTCCCCCTGCTTGTGTTCATTCTCTCACTCTGTCTCTCTCTGTCAAACAAATGAATAAAATCTAAAAAAAAAAAAAAAAAGAGTCTCTCATGGCTTGTCTCCCTCCCTGATTTCTTCCCATTCAGTTTTCCCTCCCTTCACCTATGATCCTCTGCGTGATTTCTCATATTCCACATATGAGTGAAACCATATGATAATTGTCTTTCTCTGATAGACTTTTTAGGCAGAGAAAAGGGAAGAGAATGGGAGATTTATTTATTTTTTATTATTTTTAGCATATCAAGAGGACAACTTGGAAGATTTAAGTCACAGTTTCTTTCGTGGAGTGGAGAAGAAACCTAGTCCACCTGTTGGCTAGGTTGTTTGGCATCCTGCCCTAGGTTAGGATGAGGATATGGCAAAGTGTGATGATAACAGTAGGATTCTGCTCCTCTGGCCAGGGGCTTTATGAGGAGAAGTGGCAAGAGAGGCAGGGCTGGGCCTGTGGGCCCTGATCTCTCCAGTGTGGACTTTGGGTTGGACAGAGCAGGGGTGGCGGGGTTAGTTGAGGAGGTGACCAGGTCAGGGGTTTTGGACTCAAGGTGCATTTGGGGCTCTGGGCAGAGATTGCCTCCAGGCTGCCCTGCTCCAAACTGGGGGACAGCCGTATCAAGGGAAGCTTGGCAACCCAGCATGATTAGGCAGAGAGAAGGCCAACTATACCTTTCTAAGTCACCTTCGGTTTCCTTGTGGTGTGGAGGGGCCCCTAGCATTCCCACACACTCCCAAGAGTGCACAGCTGTCATCAGTGGTCTTGGAGACATCAACCTGTGTGATGGAGGATGTAGGTGGACTGCCCACTTCTGGGTTCTGGATGGAAGATGTGAGTGGGACTCTCAGCTTTAGCAAGAGCTGGGGTGAGAATCTAGGCTGTCATTGACAGAGACCAGACATGGATGCATCAGGCACTGATTTCAGCAGTAGCAGAACACTCAAGGGACAGAACTGGTAACAACTATGAGGTCCCTAAGTGTCTGGCTCATACCCAGAGTCAGCATGAGACCAGGGTACTCTTGCCCCAGGGCTGGGGCTAGAGTGACGGCTGCGAGGTGCCTAGGTCACACAATTTCAGGAGGCACTGGCTTCTCCAAGTTTACATAAATCCACCTCCCATATTCCTGGTCAACATCTTGGGAGGGAGGGGACATCTATGGTAGAAAATTTATATTGAAAGTGAGTGAACCTCACCTAAGGAATTTTCCAGTACTGCATGTGTGTAAGTTTGCTGGAGTAGACTGTATCTAGGGTTCGTCCTCTGTTTGCTCATTTCCCACTCCCCAGGTCTTGTGCTCTTCCTTGTGGGGAAGAGCAGGTCTGTTAGGGAGATGGATAAAGACACGCCATTTCCCTGGCACATGGCAGAGCAACGTGACCCAGTCATGTATCACTAGTGAGTCATGGGGCTGGGATTCGAAACCACATTTGCCTGAACCCAAAGCTCGCTGTTTGCAGATGGTAATAATGATAACTCACGAATTTTGAGAGCTTAGTATGTGCCAGGTGTTTCAGGTGCTTTATGTGTATTAACCCGCTGCATCTTCACACCACTCTGTGTGGTATTGTGTGCTATCCTTGTTTTACAGAGGAAGAACCTGAGACGCAGAGAGGTACAGTACTCCCCCAAGGTCATACAGCATATAAACGCTGGCGAGCCAAGTCCTCTGGGTGTGGAGTTCACCCTCAGAATCACTTCAGCGTGAAGGCAGCTGACTTCGATGGTACCATTTCTTGTTCTGTAGCACTTCTCACTTTGCCAACAACTTTCCCAAAACAGTCTTATTTTATCTTCGTGACAGTCTTAGCGGTTAAATGGGACAGGAGGCAAAATTGCCAGTTTACATCTGGGGGGACCATGATGCCAACAGCAACTTGAAAGTGCCAGAACCTCTCTGACCGTGGGGAATAGAACTTTGGGGTGTGCAGGGCCCACAGGGAGGCATCATGGAGGACGCTAAATGTCCTGTCAGGGAGTTTGGTGGGGAAAGTTACATACAGATAAATCAGAGACCCAAAAGAAAAGAAAAGAAATGGAAGACATAGTTGAAGTTGACAATGTTTTTAAGAATTAGTTCTCAATACGATTCTGTCTGGACCTAGAAAAAGAAAATAAAAAGCTGTGGAATGTGTCAGCTTTCTGGAAAGTCCCATAACCACGTCTTTCTTGCCATCAATTCTCATTAAAGGTTGGTTGAACCTAAAGAAAATTCCAGTTTTGCTAATTACTAAAGATATTTAAAGAATCATCTCCATCATACAGTGTTAGATGAAGCAAATAAATGGCAGTGGAGATTGATTAATGACCAGAGCCAACTTGAGGTAATCAATCACAAAGGTCATTTACTCCAGGGCATTCAACAGAGAAACGTTTTCTAAAATGTGGCATGTGAGATGGTTTTAGGTCCTATCCAAAACGAATATTTTAATTTTAATAGTAATAATTTTTACTTTATGAGAGGAATATTGATTTCCTATTTATGGGAACAGTATACTTGAAGTAAAAGCCAAGTTGATTTAAAGAAAATTTTAATAACACAGGTAGTGTACCAATATGGGAAAATCACAAAGATGGTATACTAGTGACTAGCTTTTGGGGAACACTGTATTAATGCCACAAAGACCAACAAGTTACATAATAACTCAAAAGTGAAGAGAAGATATTTTATTCCCTTCCTATGCTACTCTCACCTTTTATTCAGGGTTTACTATATATCAGGCATTGCACCAAACATTTTATTTGTACTAGCTCCTTTTATCTTATGGCATTTGTCACCTGAGAGTCATCTTCTTCCTTATGGAACTCTGATTTTGTTGGGATGGTAATACTCCCAGTGGAAAGGCGACATTCCCAGGTTGCTTTGCAACCAGAACCATGTGACTGTTCTGACAGATGAGCTGTGAGAGTGCTGTGTGGAACCTCTAAGACTGGCTGCTTAAATGGAGCTAACTCATGTGGAAGAAGTGCCGATTATCCTTCCTTTTTCCTCTTTCCTGCAGCCGGGAATGCCTTTGTGATGGCTGACCATCCAGTAGCCATCTTGGAACAGGAGTCAAGTTTGAGGATGGAAGCAAAATGCTAGAATGGTGGGACGGTGGACGCTGGCGTGCTCTGGTGACCATGGAGCTGTACCTTCTCTTGACTGTCTACTTCAGATCTCTTTTACCTGAGAGAGATCAACTTCTGTCTTTAAAACTTTCATTACTTGAGAGGTTTTGGCCAAAACAGTCAAAATTAATACTAACTGATGGAAGATGAAATCTCAGTTTGGAGTGCTTTTGGGTATCAGTAACAGTAAACAAAACTTATGGAAGCTTAAACATAGAGGTTTATTTTTCTCACTTAAACCAGTGAAGAATTATATGGCTGTTTGATATGCCATTCAGAGCCCAAGTTCTCTCCAGCTGTCTGTTCTTCCACCCTTAGCATGCTGGCTTTTATCCTCATGCCTGACACCTATGGCTGCAAGATGGCTGCTGTAGCTCCAGCCATTATGTCCACATGGCAGGCAAGAAAGAGATGGAAGAGTCAAAGTTTTGCTCCTCACAGGGTGTTGTCTTTTTATTTGGAAAGGAAATTCCTCCCCAGAAGAGTTCCCCTAACATCCCACTCTTATAGAACCTCTTGTACATCTGTGGTGGGATCCACCCTTCTGAAACCAAGGGATCTCTGTCAACTACCAAAATATATTGGATTCTGTTATTAGGGAAGAAGGAAATGGGGAGAGCATGTGGCTAGGCCATGGACAGCGAGGAATCCGAAGCTTAGAGATGAAGTGACATGCTCCTATTTCAGAGGAGCTGGTAGAAGGTAGTAGGTTTTGACATAATGTCAAACTCTGAAGCCTGGGATCTTAACCACTTCAGTAAACTGCTCTGAGAAGACCTTATACATTTTAGCTTCCCCTTCCTCAAATTTTATTTTTAGACTCTTTTAGGAATTTTATACAGAAAGTTCTAGCTGAAATGGCATGGAGAACTAGAGCGACCTAAGAGACCCCTTCCAATTTGAACTTAAGGAGCAGCTCTGTCTACAAGAAAATTTGAAATCATGGAAATGTTCTATGCTATGCTGTTTAATATGGTAGCCACTAGCCACAGCTCTGGAGATCTGAAATATGGCATTCACGACTAAAGAGCTGAATATTTAATTTTATTCCATTTTAATTAGTGTAAATTAAAATAGCCACAAATAACTAGTGGCTACTATGTGGAACAGCACAGTTCCAGAACCTCAAAATATTGGTTCCCAGAATACTCCCGGTGCTAAGAATCAACAAAATTCCACTCCCCGAAACGATCTTTTTGTTTTTAGGAATTAAAGGCGCACTGTTGCTTTGCATAAAGTGGTGTTAAAGGCCAGCAGAAGTCATTATTTTATGAAAGAGGTTCAGGTAGACATAACCATGTTATAAACGTTGCTATGAAGGATTGGCCTGTGAAAACTATTGATTTATGGAGCTCCAAGTTTCCTTATAGCAAGTCAGCCTTGCTTTTCTGAAGTTACAGGAGGCCAGGTCTTTTGGCCCAATGGAAGAAGAAAACTAGTAAGCAGGGCTGGCTCACAGTGGCACTGGTTAGCGGGGAGAAGTAGTGAGCCTCCCATTAGTTCCCATGCGGGACTGGTGGTATTATTTTTAGTTGCAAAAGCCTATAAGGACTTTCCTCTGTGTCAGTAATAAGTTCAAATCTTTAGTTTCTGGGACACAGTTTGTTTAAATGCTTTGCCCTAATATTGTATCTAAAGAGATGAGAGTATGTTAAGATGTGTCCATCTTGCAGCAGCGGGGGATGGATCATACCACTAAAAAGCAGGAAATGGGGCACCTGGGTGGCTCAGTTATTAAGTGTCTGCCTTCGGCTCAGGTCATGATCTTAGGGTCCTGGGATCGAGCCCTGCATCGGGCTCCCTGCTCCGCGGGAAGCCTGCTTTTCCCTCTCCCACTCCCCCTGCTTGTGTTCCCTCTCTCGCTGTCTCTGTCTGTCAAATAAAGAAATAAAATCTTAAAATCTTAAAAGAAAAAAAAAGGCAGGAAATGTTGTGAGATTACGGATTTGCAGACCTATATCAGAGAAATAAGACAGATCTGTTTTAATTTATTAGCATTGCCCATGTTCCAAACCCATCCCTGTCCAGTGACAACACTAGCAAGAGTTTGATGATTGCAAAGAGTGTTGGGGGATTATATCCATCTTGCCATTCTCTGTTGGGGGAAAGAAGCCTGGGAATCTATCTTGGGAATCCTTACTATCTGATTCTCTGAGAATGCTTTGTACCCTAACTTCCAAATTCTGGGTTTTGCTTGCTGTCCCTTAGGTTCACAGCACAGATTTTTTTCACAGCACTTATGTTCATTCTCTTTTGCTGTACCAGGCTTTCCACTTTTAAGTGTCCCATCGAGGACATGATTGGCTGAAGGAACTCTGAGCTTCTCGGTGCACCGTGATAAATTGGCACAAGAAATTAGGAGCGGGACCTAGAGAATGGAACTTTTCTCACCCCTGGTGTTAGGTTGGCTTGAGTTCTTCCGTACTGAGTAGCATTGCAGGTTATCCCTTTGGTTGGCGTGGTGGCCCTTTCACAGTTCCCTCAAGTTCTGCATCTTCTCTGTGCTGTTCCTCCCACTAGAATAGGTTCCAAGCACGATCCTCACCACAGCCCTGTCTGCCTCTCAGGAGCCAGGTGTGAACATCCGGGCCCCTTAATTTCTGCAGGGCCTCCACATAGAAGTTCTCAATTGGTCCCGAGGCACACATCTCTTGTTGGTGTCCGGCCTTAACTTTCTATTCTTGATCACAGCGGTCTTATTTGGAAGTTTCAGGATAAATGCGGTAAATCCCATCAGCTTTTCATGTCCCATAATTGCAGGAACGGCCCCATTTCTGTGTGAATAAATCACTCAGAGCAAAGAAGAATGCACTAATGCAAATTGAGCTCTCAACAGGAATGTGTGCTCAGGTGCTAATTTGCAAACATGGTCACTTTTAAAAAAAAAAAGTGTTACTGAGATACGTATGTTGACACCAGGTATTATAATTTTGGCAAAAACCCTCATGCAATATGCAAGATCCTAGAATGACAAACAGTGCAGTATGGGAGTTGTTAATGATGTCTGTGTTTAACAATACTAATGATTATTTAGTAAATCCAAAAACTAAAGTTGAAAAACTTTCTTTACGCTCCACCTTAAAATTAAGAAAAAGATGGCCATCTGTAGCCATATATTTCTTGTTGTTGCAAGTAAATGCAGCCACAGGAGCTTATTTTATGCTAAAAGCCTCCATCTGCTAGATGTAATCTTTTCGTACCTGTGGAAAAATGAATAAAATAAGAAGGACCCGTTCGCTTCTGACCTTGACTCTCAGACAGATTATTCACCTAAGACGCTTTCCTTTTCTCATTCACAGGTGTTAACTCTGAAATGATAGCACTGTAGACTTTTTTTTTCTTTTTTAATTTTATTATGTTATGTTAGTCACCATACATTACATCATTAGTTTTTGATGCAGTGATCCACGATCCATTGTTTTCGTATAACACCCAGTGCTCCATGCAGTATGTGCCCTCCTTAATACCCATCACCGGGCTAACCAATCCCCCCTCCGCCCTCCCCTCTAAAACCCTGTTTGTTTCTCAGGTCCATAGTCTCTCATGGTTCATCTCTCCCTCCAATTCCCCCTGCCCATTTTTCCCTTCCTTCTCCTAATGTCCTCCATGTTATTCCTTATGTTCCACAAATAAGTGAAACCATATGATAATTGACTTTCTCTGCTTGACTTCTTTCACTTAGCATAATCTCCTCCAGTCCCATCTATGTTAATGTAAAAGTTGGGTATTCATCTTTTCTGATGGCTGAGTAATATTCCATTGTATATATGGACCACATCTTCTTTATCCATTCGTCTGTTGAAGGGCATCTCGGCTCTTTCCACAGTTTGGCTATTGCGGACATTGCTGCCATGAACATTGGGGTGCATATGGCCCTTCTTTTCACGACATCTGTGTCTTTGGGGTAAATACCCAGTAGTGCAATTGCTGGGTCATAGGGTAGCTCTATTTTTAAATTTTTGAGGCACCTCCACACTGTTTTCCAAAGTGGCTGTACCAACTTGCATTCCCACCAACAGTGTAAGAGGGTTCCCCTTTCTCCACAACCTCTCCAACATTTGTTCTTTCTTTCCCTGTCCATTTTTGCCATTCTAACTCTGTAAGGTGGTATCTCAGTGTGGTTTTGATTTGGATTTCCCTGATGGCTAATGACGATGAATATTTTTTCATGTGTCTGTTAGCCATTTGTATGCCTTCTTCAGAGAAGTGTCTTTTCATATCTTCTGCCCACTTTTTGACTTGATTATTTGTTTTTTGGGTGTTGAGTTTGAGAAGTTCTTTATAGATCCTGGATACCAGCCCTTTATCTGTAGTGTCATTTGCAAATATCTTCTCCCATTCTGTGGGTTGCCTCTTTGTTTTGTTGACTGTTTCCTTTGCTGTGCAGAAGCTTTTTATCTTGATGAAGTCCCAAAAGTTCATTTTTGCTTTTGTTTCACTAGCTTTTGGAGATGTATCTTGAAAGAAGTTGCTGTGGGCGATGTCAAAGAGGTTAGTGCCTATGTTCTTCTCTAGGATTTGGATGGATTCCTGTCTCACATTGAGGTCTTTCATCCACTTTGAGTTTATCTTTGTGAATGGTGTTAGAGAATGGTCGAGTTTCATTCTTCCGCATGTGGCTGTCCAATTTTCCCAGCACCATTTATTGAAGAGACTGTCTTTTTTCCATTGCATGTTTTTTCCTGCTTTGTCAAAGATTATTTGACCACAGAGTTGAGGGTCCATATCTGGGTTCTCTATTCTGTTCCATTGGTCTGTATGTCTGTTTTTGTGCCAGTACCATGCTGTCTTGGTGATCACAGCTTTGTAATATAGCTTGAAATCGGGCAACGTGATGCCCCCAGCTTTGTTTTTCTTTTTCAACATCTCCTTGGTGATTTGGGGTCTTTTCTGATTCCATACAAATTTTAGGATTGTTTGTTCTAGCACTTTGAAAAATGTCATTGGAATTTTGATTGGGCTGGCATTGAAGGTATAGATTGCTCTGGGTAGCGTAGACATTTTAACAATATTTATTCTTCCTATCCATGAGCATGGAATATTTTTCCATCTTTTTGTGTCTTCTTCAATTTCTTTCATGAGTGTTTTATAGTTCCTAGAGTATAGATCCTTTACCTCTTTGGCTAGGTTTATTCTGAGGTATCTTATGGTTTTCGGTGCTATTGTAAATGGAATCGTTTCTCTAATTTCTCTTTCTACAGTTGCATTGTTAGTGTATAAGAAAGCAACTGATTTCTGTGCATTGATTTTGTATCCTGCCACATTACTGAATTGCTGGATGAGTTCTAGTAATTTGGGAGTGGAGTCTTTTGGGTTTTCCACATAAAGTATCACGTCGTCTGCGAAAAGAGAGAGTTTGACTTCTTCTTTGCCAAATTGAATACCTTTTATTTCTTTTTGTTGTCTGATTGCTATTGCTAGGACTTCTAGTACTATGTTGAACAGCAGTGGTGAGAGTGGGCACCCTTGACGTGTTCCTGATCTTAAGGGAAGGGCTCTCAGCTTTTCCCCATTGAGGATGATATTCGCTGTGGGTTTTTCATAGATGGATTTTAGGAGCTTGAGGAATGTTCCCTCTATCCCTATACTCTGGAGAGTTTTAATCAGGAAAGGATGTTGTATTTTGTCAAATGCTTTTTCTGCATCAATTGAGAGGACCATATGGTTCTCCCTCCTCTTATTAATGTGTTCTATCACATTGATTGATTTGCGAATGTTGAACCACGCTTGCACCCCGGGGATAAATCCCACTTGGTCATGGTGGATGATCCTTTTAATGTATTGTTGGATCCTATTAGCTAGGATTTTGTTGAGGAGTTTGGAATCCATTTTCATCAGGGATATCGGTCTGAAATTCTCCTTTTTGATGGGGTCTTTGCCTGGTTTGGGGATTAAGGTAATGCTGGCCTCATAGAATGAGTTTGGAAGTTTTCCTTCTGTTTCTATTTTTTGAAACAGCTTCAGTAGAATAGGTATTATTTCTTCTTTGAATGTTTGGTAGAATTCCCCAGGGAATCCATCAGGCCCTGGACTCTTGTTTTTTGGGAGGTTTTTGATCACTGCTTCAATCTCGTTACTGTTTTTTTTTTTTTTTTTAAAGATTTTATTTATTTGACAGAGAGAGATACAGCGAGAGAGGGAACACAAGCAGGGGGAGTGGGAGAGGGAGAAGCAGGCTTCCCGCTGAGCAGGGAGCCCGATGTGGGACTCGACTCCAGGACCCTGGGATCATGACCTGAGCCGAAGGCAGACGCTTAATGACTGAGCCACCCAGGCGCCCCTCGTTACTGGTTATTGGCCTATTCAGGTTGTCAATTTCTTCCTGTTTCAGTCTTGGCAGCTTATAGGTTTCCAGGAAGGCCTCCATTTCATCCAGATTGCTCAGTTTATTGGCATACAGTTGTTGATAATAATTTCTAATAATTGTTTCTATTTCCTTGGTGTTAGTGGTGATCTCTCCCCTTTCATTCATAATTTTATTACTTTGGGTCCTTTCTCTTTTCTTTTGGATACGTCTGGCCAGTGGTTTATCAATCTTATTAATTCTTTCAGAGAACCAGCTTCTAGTTTCATTGATGTGATCTACTGTGTTTCTGGTTTCTAATTCATTGTTTTCTGCTCTAATTTTAATTATTTCTCTTCTAATGTGTGGCTTAGGCGTCGTTTGTTGCTTTTTCTCTAGTTCTTTAAGGTGTAGAGTTAGTTGGTGAATTCGGGATTTTTCTGTTTTTTTTGAGTGAGGCTTGGATGGCTATGTATTTCCCCCTTAGGACCGCCTTCGCAGTATCTCATAGGTTTTGGACCGATGTGTTTTTGTTCTCATTGATTTCCATGAATTGTTTAAGTTCTTCTTTGATTTCTTGGTTGACCCAAACATTTTTGAGCAGAGTGGTCTTTAGCTTCCAAGTGTTTGAATTCCTGCCAAATTTTTTCTTGTGATTGAGTTCCAGTTTTAGAGCATTGTGGTCTGAGAAGATGCAGGGAATCATCTCAATCTTTTGGTATCAGTTGAGACCTGATTTGTGACCCAATATATGGTCTATTCTGGAGAAAGTTCCATGTGCGCTTGAGAAGAATGAGTATTCTGTTGTTTTAGGGTGGAATGTTTTGTAAATATCTATGAGGTCCATCTGGTCCAATATATCATTCAAAGCTCTTGTTTCCTTGTTGATTTTCTGCTTAGATGATCTGTCCATTGCTGAGAGTGGAGCATTGAGGTCTCCTACAATTAACGTATTGTTATCAATATGACTCTTTATTTTGGTTAACAGTTGGCTTATGTAGATGGCTGCTCCCACGTTGGGGACATAGATATTTACAATTGTTAGATCTTCTTGTTGGATAGACCCTTTAAGAATGATATAGTGTCCTTCTGTGTCTCTTATTACAGACTTTAGTTTAAAATCTAATTTTTCTGATATAAGAATTGCTACCCCAGCTTTCTTTTGAGGTCCACTGGCATGGAAGATAGATCTCCATCCCTTCACTTTCAGTCTGGATGTATCATTAGGTTCAAAATGAGTCTCTTGTAGACAGCATATGGATGGGTCCTGTCTTTTTATCCAATCTGCAACCCTGTGCCATTTTATGGGAGCATTTAGGCCATTCATGTTGAGAGTGATTATTGAAAGATGAATTAATTGTCATCATGTTGCCTGTGAAGATGTTGTTTTTATAGATCGTCCCTGTAAATTTCTGTTGTAGATCACTCTTGGGGTCTTTCTCCTTTTATAGAACCCCCCTTAATATTTCTTGCAGGGCCGGCTCAGTGGTCACATATTCTTTCAACTTCTGCCGGTCGTGGAAGCTCTGCATCTCTCCATCCATTCTAAATGAAAGCCTTGCCAGATAAAGTATTCTTGGCTGCATGTTCTTCTCATTTAGTACCCTGAATATATCTTGCCAGGCCTTTCTGGCTCGCCAGGTCTCTGTGGATAGGTCTGACGTTATTCTGATGTTCCTCCCTCTGTACGTAAGGACTCTCTTCCCCCTAACTGCCCTTAAGATGGTTTCCTTGGTTCTAAGATTTGCCAGTTTTACCATTACATGCCGGGGTGTTGGCCTGTTTTCCTTGATCTTAGGAGGGGTCCTCTCTGCCTCTAGGACTCGAATGTTTGTTTCATTCCCCAGATTAGGGAAGTTCTCAGCTACGATTTGCTCAAATACATCTTCTAGCCCTCTCTCTCTCTCTCTACTCCCTCCGGGATTCCAATTATTCTGACATTGGAATGCCTCATGGTGTCACTTATTTCTCTGATTCTATTTTCATGGATTCTGAGTTGTTTTTCCATGGCCTCATCTTTTCCCTTTTTATCTATTATATTGTCTTCCAGGTCGCTTATTCTCTCTTCTGTCTCAGTTACCCTAGCTGTTAGATTATCTAGATTGGATTGGATCTCATTGATAGCATTTTTAAGTTCTGCCAATTCACCTTTTATTTCTGCCCTTAGAGACTCTATTTTGCCATTAATTGATTTCTCCATTCTAGCCATTGTCTTCACAATTGCTAGCCTGAATTCCATCTCCGACATCTTGGTTATATCTGCATCCATTTGTAAATCTGCAGCATAAGTCATAATCTCTGAGTCATTCTGTTGATGGGTGTTTGAAGGAATGTATAGAGTCCAAATTATTGACCAGAACCCAAGCAAGATGCACCTGTTTTCTTGGGACCTTAGGGTTGCTGGCGTCTTGTTTTCCCAGCCTGTCTTCTGCGGGAGGGGCCTGCTGCGCTGTTACTCAGGCAACCCTGTTTGGGCGGAGTTGCCCTGAGCCCCTGTGGCGGGGGATGGGCTCAGTGGGAGTCAGTCTTTGGGGCTTTTGTTCTCTGGCACCTTTCCCTGGCAGCTTTCCGCATCTCTTCCGTGAGTCAGAGCAGAAGAGACCGTTTCCAACCCTCTGCCTCAGAGCAGAGAGACCTCAGTCTGTTCTTCAGTGAGCTCTCCAGGCCACACCGTCTCCGTTTCTGTCCGTGCTGCTATAAACTGCAGCGTCCTGGGTTGTGCGCCCCTCCACAGCACCCCCACTCCTGCCTCCAGGTCGGGGCATGTCTCTGCCCTTTGTGCTTCTAAAACTGCCAGCCGCTCCTAGTTCGCGCGCGTGCGACTCCTACGCTCGGGGTTCCCACCCCGGAGGTTGCAGTTCACCGGCGGGGCTTCGGTGCACCAGGTTTCCGTCTCGGAGGCTGCATTTCGCGTGAGCGCGACCGTCACTCTGGGGGGCTGCGGTTCGCGGGCGCGCGACCCTGCCAGTCTGGTCTTCCACCCCAGGGTCTGCCCTAAAGTCCTTTCCTGACGCTACTGGTCTGCGAGTCTGTGCCCTGTCTGCAGCGCATGAGGCTGTCACTCACCGGCGGTGCAGGATCCCCACGGCCAGGCACCCTCCCGCTGCCGTTTATCCTCGGATATCTGCCTGCAGAATCACGGCTCTCCGCTTCGTACCTCAAAACCAACTGCCTGCGATATTCTGTTTGTAGAGATCCAGATCTTCTTACATCTCAGGCTGGTTTTGTGGGTGCTCAGAGTGGTCTGGTAGATATCCAGCTCAATTCCGGGGACCAGTTGAAACAGGGTCCCCTACTCCTCCGCCATCTTTCCCCCTCCTCAGCACTGTAGACTTTTGACAGTTTCATCCTTTTACTTAAATGGGAGCAAATTTGGCTTAATAATATTTCTGGTTGGCATATGTTTTGCTGCTAAGCAGGGAGTGGATTTTCCTTTAATGAGCAATACATTGTGTCCCTCCACAGCATGTTTTCTTCTTGTAAAAATGCTCAAGTATGCTTTGCCTCTCTGGTCTCTTTGCCAAGCATAAATGAGAAATCATTATAAATAAAGTGGTCTTAAAAAAATCCTTATATGTGTCATGGATCTCTGCTCACTGGAGGGGAGGGTAGGAGGATAAACACAAAGTATCACTGCGAATGTGCCCACTCATTTGTTGCCCTCTTCTCGGCCCCAGCCCCAAATGGCTCTCCACCTCTCTTACTGCCTTCTATTCACCACCATCACCCCAATATTATTCCACCGGGATTGTATATTTCTTTCCCAGTGGTTAAATTATAGTATTAGAATTTATATTATATGGCATGCTATTTAAACAGAATTCATTGTCATTCAGGCATGTTGCTTCTGCTTCTGCTCCCCTCTGTAGAAAGTTGGAGCTGGATTGGGCCTTTAGAGGCTACCCTCCTCATTTTATAAGTAAAAAAAAAAAACAACAAAAAACCTGAGGCCAGAAGAGGGGACTGACAGCCCAAGGCAAAGCCGAAATTGGACCTGGGCTCTTGTTTTCTCTGACACACTGCCTGTGCGAATCACATGGAGAAGCAACAACAGGAGGCTTAAGATTTACGTGGAAAACTAGGATGCCTGACTCCAAACCGGAGGATGTTTTTTTGAAGATTTTATTTATTTATTTGAGAGAGAGAGAGCGAGAGAGAGAGAGAGCACTTGAGCAAGCACGCGACAAAGGCAGAGGGAGAAGCACTCTCCACTGAGCAGGGAGCCTGACACGGGGCTCAATCCTGAGCCTTGACCTGAGCTGAAGGCAGACGCCCAACGACTGAGTCACCCAGGCACCCCACTGGAGGATTTTCCTGAAGTTCCTTGGTGTTGACCTTGGGCAAAATAAAATGCATGAGGGTGCTTGTTAAATATGAGGAGAAAACTATGGATTTAAGTTTGACTTCGAGATAGTTTATTGCAGAAGCAAGGTCTTGCTTTATTTTTCAACGTAATCACTTCCTAACCCCACATATTTATTCTAGTGAAGGACAAACTTTCTGTTGTTATAAGGAAAAGGAAAAACAATATATCAAAAATTAGATGGGGAAAAGAGAAGAGAAATAATAGAGCCACCACATGCTTGGAGAGGGAAGACTTCTTTTTTTTTTTTTTTTTTTTTTTTGTGAGGGAAGACTTTTTCTGGCTGTGTCATACACCGGCAGTGTGATCCTGAGCAAGTCACTTCATCTGGCAAGGCCTGGGCAAGGTGTGGCCCTGGACCAGCATTACGATCATCACCGGAGAACTTGTTAGAAATGCAAATTCTCAGACCACACTCAGACCTACAAATTGGAAGCTTTGGGGGTGGGGCCCAGCCATCTGTGTTTCAACAAGCCCTCCAGGGGATTTTGATCACACTCGAGTTAGAGAACAGGTGTGAATAATCCCATTATAAAAGCCCCAATCTCAGACGCCAGAGTTAATACTGCCAAAGAACCTAAACAGCTAGATCTTCCTGTTCTCAGGGGTCACTTCCAAATGGCAAGTCTGTGATTCCAAGGTTCTACCTGATTTTGTACACTGCTCCCTGCATTTCTGTATCCATTTAATGCTCTCTGCACAGAGAAAGCAAGTATCAGTTTACCTTTCAGAATGCAAGGGTACCTTTCAGCAGTGGTCCCAAGCCCGGGCTCTGGCTTTAGATCCAGAGAAGCAAGTACTGTGGTCATGAGTATTCAGCGCGTGAATATCCTTGCTGGAAAATAACGTTCCTGTTGGCTGTCAAGTCCTTTTGTAGTCTTGAGGTTTTGTGGTCTCTTTGCAATGGAGGCTGTATTGCCTGATGGGGGAGCAGCAGCTCTGGCTTCCTGATGCTTGCTTTCCCCTGGAGCCCCACCACTTCCCACCTTGGGTAAGTAACTTTTTGTCTCAGTCTTTGTTTCCCTTCCTGCAAATGGAAAAGCACGCAGTATCTACTTTATAACATTCTTGTGGGGAGTCAAAAGATACAGTTTGTGTAAATAGGCTCAGCACAGCACAGCGGGTTGCATGTATTGAGCACTTGGTAAATGGTAAGCATCCTTAGTCCACTCATCAGTAATTGGCAGCTTTCAAAAGAAAGTTGTGGGTTTTTTTTTTTTGTGTAATAGACAATGTGTGAATGATATCTAAATGTGAAGGAAAATGTAAAATATTTGGCAGATTCTTATATCTCAGTAGTATCTTCTATATGCAACAATGGTTAATGATCTCAAAGAGCGTAAGGATCAGGTAGGACTATTTCAAAAAAGAGAGGGGGAGATTAGTACAGCTAATCCTTTGTGGAGTGTCCTCTCTCTAAATCTATTTCTCACCTTCTCACAGTGCTAAATCCTCACCCAGTTGTTTTGGATCACTTCCAAAATTCACTGAGCTCTAATAGGCTTCTTAGGTTAGGTGGTTTTCCTGTTATGTGCTTGAGCCACCCCCATAATTTCCCTTTTGTGTAGCACTTGTTACTTTTAAAATAATTTACTCATTGTTTTTATCAGACTGTAAGCTCCATGAGGGCCAGGACCATGGTTGTTAATTCCGTGTCCTCAGGGTTTAGCATTGTGTTGGTTCAAGTACAATAGCTCAGACTCCCTGCTCCCACGTCCCGCTCAGCCAGATGCCTTGGCATAAATATATCCTGATGAGTTATGGGTGTGTTGAGTTACTGATTGCTCAGCCACTGGGGGGAGTCCAGGCAGGGATCAGGATTGCTGGAGTCCCAGGACCAGTCTCCTCCCACCTATAGTAGCTTCATCTGTTTACTCTAGTATGAAATAAAATTATATACGTGTGCTATGATGTTAAAAAGGGTGGGAAGTACTGCACTATATGTTGCAGGGATAGAAGAATAACTATGTAGATGGATGTTCCAACCAATGAGAAGTTAGGTTTATCTATTGACCAGTGTGATAGAATGAAAGGAGTATGTGGGACTTAGACACGAGGGCTGCTAAAACAGTTCAAAGTTGCACTGATAACTTGCTAGGCAAAAGCAACAACCCCTTAGGAAAGCTACTTCGGTTTCCCCAAATAGAAAAGAGAGCCAGGGGGCGCCTGGGTGGCTCAGTCGTTAAGCGTCTGCCTTCAGCTCAGGTCATGATTCCAGGTCCTGGGATCGAGCCCCGCATCGGGATCGCTGCTTGGTGGGAAGCCTGCTTCTCCCTCTCCCACTCCCCCTGCTTGTATTCCCTCTCTTGCTGTGTCTCTCTCGGTCAAATAAATACAATCTTTAAAAAAAAAAAAAAAAAGAAAAAGAAAAGAGCCAGATCTAGCCTGAGAAAGAAGCTTTGTCCAAGTAAGATCCAAGTCTGCTATCCATCTCTGATTGTATAAAGAGTGAACTGTACATATTCTATTGAGAGAGGCTGTTAGCCAGTTTTGTGTCATGGACATGAAGAATGTAGTCCTCAGTCAGGTCCAGCAGGGTTAAGACTCCGGGTCATTAGCAAGCAACAGGACACCTGCCTGTTGCAGCGTTAGGCAGAGTTTTCCTATTACCTGTCCCTTTGCAAACTCCCTTATCAAATTCATGTCACAAAATGGCCAAGTAGTGTTGGTCTAGGGGAGGTGATTCTCATTCATTATTGCCAGTGGAAACAATAACAGAACATTGTTGCTCCATTTGTTGCTTTAGGGGTCCAAGTCAGGAAAAGGAGTTGCAGGGTAATATTTCAGAGATTTAATATTCAAATAGAATTGGAGTGAAACAGGAAGACAAACTGCTAATTCCTCCTACCCCACCATTCTCTACTTGTCTGACCCTATTTCCTTAAGGCAAAATAGCCTTGAAGGGTCATATAGGTGCAAAATGATTTTCCTCTTGTTCTTGAGTGTCTTAAGATGTCTCTACTACAGTTTGGAGGCATGGCGGGTAGCATACCTTATAAGATATATTAAATTTGGTCATTCAGGGTTTTAAATATTTGTGTTTAGGTGCCTAGTTGCTATTGGTATAAATATATTTGGTGGCGATGTAAATCATGAAATAACATGTGACGAGCAAGACCCCAAACATATTACATAGGAGAAAATGTCTTCCTCTTCCTCGAGTGGGTTGCCATGGTGATTGGTCGGGGTGGCAGCAGTGAGGTTTGGAGGCAATCAGAAGAGACCGTATAATGTTGGGACTCAGAAAAATCTGTGAGGTTATTCCTCTAGTGAGTTTGGCTACCATGTACCCTGTTGAAATTCCTAGAGTTTTTTTCTGAGTTCAAAGCGTTTGTCTCCATGGAGTTGACTTGAGGGGCCACAGCTATGGCAGAAAATGGATTCTGGATCTCTTAACAAGAGTAACAACAGAAACGAGTAGATCATGGATAGAATTGTAAACCCAACACCATCTCCTGTTGTTGCTCCTATGAGCCACTTCAGCGTCCTTAGTCATTATTCCCCCTCTCCCTTTCTGTGGAAATGTAGTGCTTGCTGGTGCAGAGTAACAAAATAATGAGGACAGCTGCCCATCATCTTCTAGTGGCAGGTCACAGGAGAGGTGAATCTGCAATATACGGATAAAACCTTTCCGGGGAGAAACTTAATGGGGGGTGAAGTATAATAAATAAAACACAAGGAGTGGCCAGAAAGCATTACTTCTGGGGAGGGGGAAATCCCAAACAAACTCAAATGTGATAATAAAATGAAAATGTCTTTCCAGAATGAGAGAAAGCAAAGCAATTCTGAGAAAAAGTGGCCAAGGCAGAATTGAGCCTGCACTTAATAAATTCTTGTTATTATATCTAACTTGATTCTTCTTGGAGCTCCAAGTGCTTTCAGAGGGTCTGTCTGAAATTGTTGGTTAAGTAGTCTTTACGTAAGTTCTTTATTTTATCTCCTTGGGGTCCTAAGCCACTCACAAGGTAGGCAAGGGGGAGAATTATTAATAATATTCTGCAAGCCAAGTTGCTAAATTTGTTTCTCCTTGATTTGCTTTTATGAAGTCTGTGGCTCCAGCTGGGTATGGAGGAGGGGGTAAGACTGGGGAAAATGGTCTCTTGATTCTTGTCCATTCATCCTGTTGCCCTTCTTTCTCTTTATTCTTCATACGGTCCCTTCTGTGAAGGACTGAAATAATAGTACTACTCAGTGGACAGATTTATTTTGGTGAATAGTGAGTGTAATGGCGAGGATGTATTACCCAGAAAATATATTCCTGTGTCTTTTTCAGTGCTCCCCCCACCAACTTAATGAACTGTAGTTTTAATTTCCATGTTGAGTTTGATGATGGAGGAGTCTGTTGGTCTGCATTTTACATAAACACCAGAAGTCTTCCTAATGCAGGTAGTCTAGGAACTCTACTTGAAGACCCACAGGCATTGGTCTGTGTCTGTGTTAGTTTCTGTTATTAGATAGATACAGTTTGGATCTCTGTTCTGCCACCTTCTGAGCTTGGTCAAATTACTTGATACCTCTGTGCTTATTTCCTCTATGTAAAAAGGGGATACTATTAGTATTTACTCCATAGAGCATTTAATGAAATGTTGCAGAAAAAATATTTGAGATAGTGTGATACAGAGTAAGCCCTCAACAAGTGATAGTCATCCTATTTATTGTTGTCAATGAGCTGGATGATCCTTTTTAGACTTTTGGATATAAGGAAGGAAAGGCAACTTGAACTAGTTTAGGAAAAGGGGTATGTTTTGGCCAATGTAACAAAGATTCTCTGCTTGACCAAGATTTAGTTGGGCCCCTTGTACCTTCTCCTAGGCCTGTCTGTGCACTTCCTTGTAAAATCCAGTATTTGTTTTTTTTTTTTTTTTAAGATTTTATTTATTTATTTGACAGAGAGAGACATAGTGAGAGAGGGAACACAAGCAGGGGGAGCGGGAGAGGGAGACGCAGGCTTCCCACTGAGCAGGGAGCCCGATGCGGGGCTCGATCCCAGGACCCTGGGATCATGACCTGAGCCGAAGGCAGACGCTTAACGACTGAGCCACTCAGGTGCCCCGTAAAATCCAGTATTTGTAAAAAACCTAGGTAAGTTTAGCAAGAGCCCCCATTCTCAATATCTGATCACGCCCAGTATCTAATGGGATTCCCCAACCTCTATTTCCCCCCAGGTGATATCTGCTCATCCTGGCCTGTCTTCAGTAAAGATCCTGTTAGGTTGATTTAGCTAGATGCTCCTACCCGTGATGCTTTCTCTTGGTATTTTTCCATCCAGTGACCCCCACCCTACTCCTTGGCTGTAAATTCCCACTTGTCCATGCCTTATTCAGAAATGAGCCCAGTTCTATATTGAGGTCTCTTGTCCCTTATTGTAATAGTCCTGAATAAAATCTGTTTTTACTACTTTACTATTGAGTTCTCTTTTTTCATTGACGTAAATTGTGGAAGTGGCAGGCGTAGAGGGACCTTGGTGGCTAGATAGGGGGACATGAGCTCTAAGTTCTTATTTCTCCTTTAATATCTTTTGTGTGTCATCATCTTGCTTCTCTTCCAGATAAGGTTCTTCCCCATGCAGGGGACAGTGTGCCCTCAGATAGCTCTAGCCTTTTATTCTCCTAACTTGTAGCTGAGGGGTTGGGGGAAATTTCCTACCAGCTCTAGCCAGAAAGACTGGTGGAAGGACTAATTGGCTCAGCTGAAATCATCTGCCCATCCCTGTACCAGAATCGGTTGTACCTGGGTCATGTCTATACCCCCATCAGCAGGTGGCAGGGGGGACCTCATGCTGGGCAAAGACCCCCTAGCCACTCACCACCTATTTCCTCTGCTTCTCTGCATCCCTGTAATTTTGCATCTCTGATACAGACACAGCCCCAACCCTTCAAGGCACCCCATCAGAATTGGGGACACAGCAGGCTCTAAACCAGTATGGCCCCTTTCCCCATGGAACTTCCAGTCTAGTACAGAAATGAACTTCGGAGTGAAGAGAGGAAACACAAGGATGATTAAAATCTTGGCCCTCCTGCAATAGTAGCAACTGAAGAGACTGTAAGTAAAGCAAGGAAGAGGGTCACTTGGAATCAAAGTGGAAAAAATGACCGCAGACGAGGTGCGGCCAGGCACCTCCTGGTGCACACCAGGCATCAGAACTCTGAGATACTTAGAGCAATGCTGACTTCCCCACTTCATCACAAGTGAAGAATATATTCTACCAAGGAAAGCACTGGTCTAGGAGGGTCTGACTTAGCTAATCAGATTGTTTTGCAGAATTTGCTCAGACATCCAGGGCTCAAATTCCTTACTTCTGTATTTAAAAAGGGATGAGTTTACTTCCATTGTTCCAGCAAGAGAGTCAGATTAGTAATATTAGCCAACACTACTGAGCACTTACTATTGTAGGTGCTTTATGTTCATTTAATCTTCTCAACACCCCCACGAGGTGAGTATTGTTTGTTATTGTCCTTATATAGATAAGGAGACTGGCACACAGACCATAGCATTTATTGAATGCACATGACATGTGGGGTTCATTGCTAAGTGGTTTTCATAATGTTACTTCATTGAATCCTCTTAATGATAAGAGGATACTATTTTTAAAGTTTTTGTTTTCTTTAAGATTTTATTTGTCAGAGAGAGAGCACAAGCAGGTGGAACAGCAAGCAGAGGGAGAAGCAGGCTCCCCACTGAGCAAGAAGCCCGATGTGGGACTCCATCCCAGGACCCTGAGTTCATGACCTGAGCCAAAGGCAGACGCTTAACCGACTGAGCCACCCAGGAGTCCCAGGAGGATACTATTTTTTTTTTTTTAAAGATTTTATTTATTTATTTGACAGAGAGAGACACAGTGAGAGAGAGAACACAAGCAGGGGGAGTGGGAGAGGGAGAAGCAGGCTTCCCACCGAGCAGGGAGCCCGATGCGGGGCTCGATCCCAGGACCCTGAGATCATGACCTGAGCCGAAGGCAGATGCCCAATGACTGAGCCACCTAGGCGCCCCAGGAGGATACTATTTTTATACCCAGATTAAAGAGGCACTGAGCCTTGGTCAAGTTAAGAACTTGAAGTTCTATAATGAGTATGTATCAGTCTGGTCTTGGACCCAGGACATCTGGCTTGATTTTGTTCTTTTAACCACTGAGCTCAGCTCTGATTTTCAGATTAACTTGCTGACAGATATCTTTGTTAAGGACAAGTGCCTTGTCCTTTAAATTCTCTTGAAGGAGGAGGTGTTGGGTGGTACAGTCAGTTGAGCATCTGACTCTTAGTTTCGGTTAAGATTGTGATCTCAGGATTGTGAGATTGAGCGTAGCTGAGTATGGAGTGTGCTTGAGATTCTCTCTCTTTCTCCCTCTTCCCCTCCCACTCATGCTCTCTCTCTAAAATAAATAAATCTTAAAAAAAAAACAACCTTAAAAATTCTATTGAAGGAGAATGTTTTGTCCATCATCATCTTATTGGAGGCAAAAAGTGCTTTCTAGGCCTTTCCTCTCTTCCTGTTATTCTTGTTCTACAAATTGAAGTTGCCCTGAGCTGCCTACTTAGAAGTGACTGCAAATACAACATTTTAAACAATGGGTTTTATATTCAATATTAAAAAAAAAAGTGGTCCACAGTCTATGTACCAGGAACTGTTCTAGGCAATGAGCATTCCAAGTAGGTTCCCTCTAATTTCACCCTGGTGGTTTCCTTCACAGCAATGATGACAATTTGTTATGTTCACTCATTCACTTGTTTATCGGTCCTCATATTGGAACATAAGCCCCAGGAGATAGAGCCATTCTCTTGTGTTAACTTCTGTATGCCCAGAATTTAGGTCAATACTAGATGTGTTGTAGGTGCTTATTAAATACCTTTTGAACGAATACATGAACAAGTGAATCAAAGAACAAATGAGCTAGTCATAAGTTTACTGGGTGGTAAGTTGGTTTTTCGTGTGTGTGTGTGTGTGTGTGTATACACATGTATAGATTTGATGATTTTTTTAAGAAAAATTTTTTTGAGAGAGAGAGAGGAAGGGAGCATGTGGTTGGGGTGGGGGGAGGATCAGGGAGAGAGAGAGAATCCCAAGCAGGCTCCACACCCAGCATGGAGCCTGATGCGGGGCTCGATGTGGGGCTCGATGTGGGGCTCCATCTCACTACCCTGAGGTTAGGACCTGAGCTGAAATCAAGAGGCGGACTCTTAACTGACTTGGCCACCCAGATGCCCTGATTTGATGAATTTTTTTTTTTTTTAACCACCACTTCTTCCATTACCCTTTGTGAATTGCATCCACCCATGACTTCTGGCCATGGGGAGTAACGGAGCACAGAGCAGAAGATGAACGTTTAGCCTGGGGTTGTGGAAACTGATGTAGTGGCAGCACAGGGAGCCAGCATTAGTCAGAAATTATGGTCCCAAAAGTCACTGACCAAGGCGCGTCTGTATAGTTTCCTTTGAACCAGGGCTCCAAAGTCCCTCTAGTGCTGGAAAAGTGTGATTGCTTTATTTGGGTATAATTGACCATCAGGTGTCAGGTGTGGATCACTCTTCAGAGAAGCAGTGACCTGACTCTGGTTATGTTTAATGGGAACTTAGAAGAATTTTGAAGAATTGAGGAAAATCCCCTCCAAACAGCCTGATCTCCAAGCCTGTTGATTGTCTTGTTGAAGACCAGCAGAGATTTGTCTTGCTTTGGGGCAAAAAGCTCAGAAGCTGCCATAGACCCAGGAGTGGGTGGAAAATCAAAATGCATTGGTTAAATAGTCAAAAATTATCATGGATACAGTGCTGAGGACACATTCTTTATCGCAGGCAAAGAAGTTCTGTTCAGGTTTGTAAGCCAAGGAAATTTCCCTTGTTCCCTTGTTCACCTGGGAAGAACACATAATGCGTGGAAAGTGCAGCCTGGAGGTCATCAAAGTTTTTATTTATTTATTCATCAGAGAGAGAGAAAGGAGAGAGAGCACAAGCAGGGGGAATGGCAGGTAAAGGGAGAAGCAGGCTCCTAGCTGAGCAAGGAGCTGGATGTGGGACTCGACCCCAGGACCCTGGGATCATGACCCAAGCCGAAGGCAGCCACTTAACCAGCTGAGCCACCCAGGCATCCCAATTATTTGAGGTTTTGTGGATCATACTGTCACACTACTCAGTTCTGCTGTTGCAGTGTAAAAACAGCCAAAGATAGCCAGGAAAGGAATCAGCGTGGCTGTGTTCCAATAAAACTTTATTACAAAAACAGGTGTCAGCCTCTGGCCTAGATGGTGTTTTGGCATTTAACTTAAAATTCCAGAACCTGGAAACCTAACCCCCCCTCCCATTACCATACACGCATTGGAAATAGACTATTTCAAAGTGGTAAATATACCTTGTTGGAAGCCCCAGTTTGGGTTTTCTAAATCTCTGCACACTTCAGCTACTTGAATCAGTGTGACATGGGCATGCCCTGAGAATTGGGTGTATCTAGCTTAAACTTCAAGAACTTAAAAAAAAAAAAACACAACAAACCCACAGAAAAACCAACCTTCAGTCTTACCCTACCTCCTCTCAGAAGCCAACTTGGAGTTCTCACTATTGAAAGATGCAGACCTCCGCTACAAAGACCCAAGATCAAAGCTTGGAAGTAAATTCCCTTCAGAAAGGGCTCAGAGCTGCATTAAAAATTGCCGAGCTTTGCCCACATCAACCTCCCAGAAGAACTCACTGGCCCAGTGCCACCTTACCCCAGAGGCCAGCCTGGCCTTGGGCCATCCATCTCATCTTGCTAAAGCCAGGCTCCACAAATCACATGGCTTCTCATTGACTTTCTGTCAGGGTGAGGTAACTGGAGCTCTTCTTTAAGCTGAGAGGGGTGACATGCAGCTCCTTTCTGCCCATCTTCTAGAATGGGACCTTCCAAGTCAAGAGCAGCCAAGAGGGCATGCACCCGGAGAGGATAAGTGTATGTGGCATCCCTTCTGTGCTCCAGATTCTGTGCTAGGACCTCAGGAACACCAGGTGGATAAGACACATTTGGGATCCTCTGGCCTTGAGGGGTGCACAGAATTTTACACTGTAGATCCTGGAGAAGAGTGGGAGGTACGTCTGCCCTTGTGTCAGCTGATCATAGGAATCAGCTCCATGTCCACTGGCCCATGCTACATTAGCTAAAGCCCAAAAGGACTTCTACAAAGAGCAGGTTTAATTGAATAAAATATGTCACTGGCTTCTTCCCTGCTGTGCTCACTTTTCCTCAGTGACTTCCACGGGTCCCGTTCTCTTTGTTACAGCTGGTAAGAGGCACTCTTCCTGAAGGAGATATGAATCAGAACTCGTAAAAGCATGGTTCTTCCCTTCTTCCTCCCGGAGAAACATCATTCTCTCCTTGCTCGAAGACAGTTTCTCTATAGTCTGACATAAGTCAGGAGCAGCAATGGGCTACTTTGCTTGAGCAGTTGACCGTTTCAGTGACAACTTACACTTCCTCAGCTTCGAGGTGAAGTTTTCAAGTAGGTCTTTTTACCTAAAAGGCTATTTTTATTGGTCACATCTAATTTTTATAAAACAAAGCCATAAATTCTCCATTTAAATGGACATTCATCAAATTATATTTGAACATGCACCAGGGCACATCCTGTTGGGTATCTTGATAAGGTGGTATGTATTCTCTAGACTGAATCTGCCGTCATGGTCTTTCCAAATTGTCTCAATCCCTGCAATATGTTGATGAGGACATTTGTAAGGCCCCCACTAGGCTGATCTTTGACTTTGGCCTGAAATCGTTCCTAGGGGCCAAACAGTGATGGACAAGTGTCCTTCTCCAATGACCCTGGTTACCTGAGCACATGAAACCCCCAGGTAGTGGTGATCCACAGCACCCTGTATTCCCCCAGTCCCTGTATGTGTCCTGTTTGCTGTCAGTCCTTGTTTACCTGTTTCCTCCTTGGACTGTGAGCTCTGTGAGGGCAGGGCTGTCTCTTCTTTGTTCGCTTAGTAGGTATGTTTCTGGGTAGCTCAGCATAAATCTCGAGTTAGTAGTTCATCAACAAGCTCAGTGTTCAGCATATGCTGACACTGGAATTGATGGTGGGGGTACTAGCTCTCTTTAGTTCCAGCTCTGGGTTCAAAAAGCAAAACCTACAAACACTAGTAATTGTCCATCTGTTGAACACTGAGCTAGGTGCTAGGGATTCAACAATGATCAGATAGAATCCCTGTTGTTGCAGCCGGTTGTTATATTACCCTATCTTGGTAAGACAAAATGCCTTATTACTTAAGGATGGGGGTTATGTTGTCAGCCTGAGTTCAAATACCTGCTATACCACTTACTAGCACTTTGACCTTGGGCAGGTCCCCCAGTCCATCTGTGGCTCACTTTTCTAATCTATACAAATGTGATAATGACAGTAACTATCTCCTAGGGCTGTGGTTAGGGTCACATGGATGAATATACATGAAATGCTAACACAATGCCTTCCCAAAAGTAAGTGGATTTAAATGTTTAAAAGATTACTCAGATTTATAAAAAGATAACTGCTTGTTCCTTCAATGTTCTGTTGGAGAACAGTTCAATTAGCTCACCCAAGGATTATGTATTTCTAGGGTGTGTACCTTTATTTATTAGGGACCAGATCTTGTGATATTATGCAGTAATGTGTGGATCAAGATTCAAACAATTTCTGTCCACTGATGGAGAGGACCTCAAAGGTTACAGGCTTATTGTCCCTTAGGATTCCAACCTAACAAACTTAAACTTAGTTGGGCATGTTTCTTGTCTATATGAATCTCTTTTCCTCAAACGCTCTTTGAACCATCCAGCTGCTTTCTTCATTAATGAGTTAAGTTGTTGGCATATGTTCATTCTATATTTGTATGGGGGGTTATATTTTTAACTTCTTAAAATTATACTTTGAGAAATGTCATCTATTATGTAGGGAAGTTCTGATCATTATTACCTTTTTTTTTTTATAGCAGATGATTTAGTAGAAAGAGCATTGAGCTAATTGTCCAGAAGACCTAGGTGTACAGTTGAGTTTAACCACTTTTTAGTTTTCCTGGTCAAGTAGTTCAACCTCAGTTACTGTATCCATAAAATGGGAAATAGACTACCCAGGTTCCTGGGCAGTTGAGTAACCTTCCAAGGTAGCCTGCTGGAGCTGTCTTTCTGGACTGCTGTTGGGCAAAACGATGTAGTTACTCAGAAAAATCCCTTTTCTCCCCTGGGGCTGATCATGGGGCCTCAAAGCTGGGCTGCTCTCAGGTTACCTTTCACACAATTAGTTCTTCACAGAATGCATCTCCTTATCCCGTATGCCTTTTCTCTCTACTCCTAAGGGAAATCATAAAACCAATAGGAGCTGCGTTCATACCTCAAAGCTCCAGTGTGCAAAGGGTTTTCTGTTTTATTATAGGTAATGTGCTACCACATCACGACAATTGGCGCTCAGGCTTTACATACCTTAATTGTATCCTCTCATTTCATAGTTACCAGACTACAGGAGATTCGCATTAACCTATCCATTTTACAGAAAAAGAAACTGAGACTCAGCACTGAGGTGACTTGCCTGTCCACGCTCAGCTAAACAATCAGCTACAGTCTGGCTTCCAACTCCTGTCTGGCTGCATCCAGAGTATTTTCTCTCATTTGTGGAACACTCAGGCTGCACAAGATACCACGGTGAGCATGTGGACGGTGCAAGGTAAGGGAAGACCTTCTCTGGAAGGGCCCCCCTTTTGGATGTGGAGGATAAAGATGGAAACAATTACTGTTTCAGTGGCTGCCATGTGCAAAGCAGGCTGCAACATAATCTCCTTTATTTCTCACCTCAGACTGGCAGGGTAAGTGATAACATTTCTGCTGTGTGGATAACAAAACTGGTTCCAGAAGCAGTAACTTGCCTCAGGTAACACAGCTGTCATGAGTCCAACTTCTGCCTGTGCATTCTATCATTTATAGCCGCCCCCCCTACTCCAGTATTAGATACGAAAGGATACCTAAGACAGCAAAGGGCAGCAACATTCAGTACTGTACAAAAGGTTACAAGCACCCAGAATGCACTTGATGAGCACTGCATGTGTTGCTGGGAAACTGTGCAGTCGATTTAGTAAATGTTTATTAAGTGTTTTCTGTTTGCCACATTCTGAGTGAGGGGCTGGGGGATGAGTGATGATGTGACCCCTGAACCTGAGCAGCTCATGGTCTAGAATGAGGGACAGATGTGTAAATAGGAGATTAGAACACAGCATGGTCAGTGGCGGCTCGAGGGTGTGATGAGAGCACAGAAGTGCAGCCTTAATCAGGTGAGGTGGGGGTGCGAGCTGCATCCCAAACCACTCTCCTGTACCCGCCAATGAGAAAGTGTGTTTTCGTCATCGGTCCTCACACCTTCTGCTTCAGTAAACCTTTTGTATTTGACTTGAATGTGCTGTCCCTAAGTGAGTGGATTTCCTTCTAAATCCTATTTTCTGGGGCAAATTTGAAAATTAGTTTTCACTGCAAATGAGTGGTATGCTGAAGTGGCTCAAGAGGGTGTTGAGGTGTCAAGGTTAATATGCCTTAGAATGGAAAAAAACTACAGTGGATAATGTGCACATTTATATCCTATGTACACAGATGACTGCAAGTTAAAAAAAAAAAAAACAATACTTGCAGGACTCTTCCTTGATCCCTGGTATGCCCTCTAGCTGAGTAGGAGTTTGCTTGCATGCGTAGATTTGAAGAGCCTCTGCAGGCTACCATGTTTATGAAACCTACAAAAAACCCACTTTAAAATTTCTCATCTATCATATCTGTAAAAAGTAAAACAGTTGAAAGGACAGGTTTCCTTCCCCTCTTGAAAGGCAGATATTGTTACCGTGTATATCCTTGTATGCCTTTATGCGTCCTTTTAGAGCTAATATATGAATATACATGAATATAATTATGCGTATATGTGTTCATACATGTGTCTGTATTAAGTATGAACACAATCCGACTTAGTTTTTTACATGAACAGTCAGCAGCAATCTTGTAAATCTTGTACTTTGCTCTTTTTTCCCATTGAACAGTACATTTTGGAGATCATCTGTTCTGTCATAGTAGCTGCAGACATACCTCATCCATTTTAATGGCCTATTACTATTCCATGGGCATGTTTTAACCATGTTTTTGATGGATATTTAAAATGTTCTTGGTTTTTGGCTATTACAAGAGACCCTGCAATAAATAAAGCTGTACCCACAAATTTGTCCATATACGCACGTATCTTTTGGGTAAATTGTTAAAAGTGGAATTTCCAAATGAAATGTTCACTTTCAAATTGGGCTAGACATTGCCCAGTTGCTCTCCAAAAAGGTGGCACTGATGTAAGTTCCTATCAACAACGTGGGAAGGTGTCGGTTTCCTCCTATATTGTTGAGTTTTGTTCAGCTTCTAGGACATACTGTTATGATGGCAACATGGATGTTTTGTCTGAAAAGTTAGGTACAGATTAGATTCAGGAGGTTGTGAACTGACTGACATGAAAAATCACCTGATCAGGATGAAGCAGTTAAGTTCAATGTTCTAGGACTGGAAACCTGCCTCTTTTGGCTTCCAGACATAAGAATGCTCCTTTTTTTATGTCTCTGCAATACCAGGATGCAGTTTGACCTGTTTTTAACTTTTTGCATTTGTTAATGACAGCTGGATACCTCAAGCCTGTGTTTCCTGGAAGGATCTGGCTCGATTCTCCCCAATTATCCTTTGTTTCTTCAAAGATTATCTCCACTTTCTGTACTAGGCCTGGCCACTTCATGTTGTGGCTCTCTCCATGTCCACACACCGTTCCTTGTGGGTCTTGAATGGGTGACCTTATCACTCCAGGAGGCAAACATACACCATACTGATCTGCCAAGCTCAATATCCTTTTGCTTAAATGTTAGGTGTATTTATGTTATTGCTCTGGGAAGCAGTGATCCAGGGAGGAATTAGTGTTCTGAGAGGACTCCAGTCTTGTTAAAATGGCAACAGGAGGATGTGTGCACTTACTTGTCCAAAGCCATCGACAATGGTCTAATCCAGTCCTTCTACTTTATTCCCCTCCTCAACTCATTTGGGTCTTTGAATTTTGTCTGCTTTTGAGGTGCCTGGGTCAGGTAAGGGAAGCCTGGATATAGTGACTCTCAGTGGGACAAGGAAAAGCCACACACAAGATGTTCTTTGATCTGGGCTTCCACGCTGTTGGCAGTGTTGGAGGTTGTCAGGATGGGGCCCTTCTGATCAGAGCTTTTCCTCCTGGAGGTTTCTGAAAGGCACTTCGAAAGTATATTAGTCAGCATTACATGTGAGTTAAATCAATTTCCAGTAGCAACTGTCATAACCTAAATGCTTTCCTTTACTAGTAAGCTTTTTGCTTTGCTTGGTAGGTGTGTCCTTAAATGGTTATAATCAACTTAAAATTAAGGAGGTGGAGGTGGTGTGGTCAGTGAGAAGCCTGATGGAATTGGGACGGAGAGGATTGGTCGGGTTGTCTTAGCTCTGTTACCTGCTAATTGTGAGTTTGGACACCTGGCTTAATCTAGTAGGGTCTAGCTTTATTCTTCGATTCTCTACAGTGATACCTGTTTATCTTAGAAGATTACGAGATGGAAAAAGTGAGTTACTACTTGATAATTTTGAGCTGGAAAGGCTTATTCTTCCTTGGCAGTGTGCACTAGCTAATTTATCTGCACCATGTTATTGAATTCTCATAACCCATCTCTGAGAAAAGCACTGCTACCTCAGAGAGTTGAAGAAATGAAATCAAGGTCATACAGCTGGTAGATGATAGGTTGTAAATTCTGCTAAGAGACTGGTTGTGAGGGTCTGCACTTAAATTTGAGAACACGCTCAAGAACTGAACCATTTACAGGTCTCTAACCCAGTGGCTCTCAATTGGAGATGGCTGTGCCCTTCAGGGGACATTTGGCAGTGTCCAGCAGCATTTTTGGTTGTTGAAACTGGGGAAATGGGTGCCAACTGGGGAAATGGTCTCTAGTGGGTAGAGGTCAGAGATGCCACTAAACAATTGATGATACACAGAAAATCCCCCCACAACAAAGAATTAGCCATTCCAAAATGTCAGTAGCACTGAGGTTAAGAAGCCCTGGTCTAACCTGTGAATTTCTAGCATTTTCTATAGAGAAGGTGGGCTATTTTTCCCTGACCTATTTGTTTTTCTTTATATAGTACTTGTCATCCTCAAATCTATGTAATTTATTATGTTTGTCTTTTAATATAGATCTCCATTTACCATTACCAGAATATCAGCTTGCCAAGGGCAGAAATGTTGGTTTTTTCACTGTTTTTCAAGTGCTTAGAACCTATGCATTGTAGGTGCACAATAAATGTTTGTAGAATAAACAACTGCATGCAAGATTCAGTTCATGGGAGCAACTTGGAGATCACCTAATGCAGAGGAAGGTAGCTGTAGATTTGGATTTTAGGATGAGATGGTGGTGATCAGGCTACATTCCTGTCGGGGCCTCTCACTCAGGGCTGAACCAGAGACCTAGTCATGCAGCTCAGAAGGTCTTTATGCGGCTTTCTGAATTGAGAGGTGCTGCATCTCAGTGTGGTCTGTCCTCATTCTACCATGCATGGCCATGGTGCCCCTGTATCTCATTTCCTGGGCCCGTCCATGCATGTGGTGCTTATGTATTTGGTGGCAATTTAAACAAATGCACCCGAACTATGCTGAGATAAAGAAACAAACTGGTATTGTATGACATTTGCCTCAGCATGTAAATTGTATCCTTGATTACAATATTTGCTACCCCTCTGGTGGGATGATTATATATCCCTGTCACATTGATAGGAGATTTACTTTTGGTCAAAAATGTGAGCAGAAACAAACTGTCATTGGTAAGCATGTGTGACGTGTTACTTCTGCATAGAATTGTTGAGGGTCCTTGCATAATTCACACTCCCCGCCACCCCCCACCCCGCCGCCACCCCGTGCCATGAAACCAGCCATGTCTTACACTTTGTTACCCTCAGTCTCCAAATAAAAAGACCTAGAACAAAAGTAGTGCTAACTTTTGAAAGACAAGCAGCATGAGTGAAAAATAAATGTTGGGAGCCACTAAGATTTGGGGGGTTGTCACCTGAGTACACCCTATTATAACGGATGCAACCCCTTTCTTTATGTGTGAGAGATGAAAAACATAAGGAACCTTTCCTAGCTTGGATAAGTGTTCACGAAAGTCATCTAGTTCTTTACATCTTTCCATTGAGAGGATTGCAACTGGAGGAGAAGAAAAGTTCAAAGTTCAGAATACTCTTTTGTCACATTTATGTGACTGTTTGCAAGTAGGACACAATGAGGGAGAGAGTCTGTTCTGGGGACAGACCAGAAACAGAACGCAACTTACTCCTCAGTGCAATTGTGTATAATATGCTAATGAGTGCCCCCAAAGGAGGAGGCCATCTTGAAATAGGAGTGTTGGTGTAATTCAGGAAATGTTTCACCACCGTGGGTGCTTGTCTGTCAATCTTTCTCCATCCATATGTAATTATTCAGGTTTTTTTGAGGTCCAAATTAGCCCAATGAAATTTTGAGAGGAAAAATACATGAAATGAGACATTTGTATACTAAAAAGGATCTGTGCGGGGAGAGAGAGACGAACCATCTCAAAAGGACCTATTCCCTTAGAGAACACAGTAGTTTATTGTATAGCTACCTATTGTTTTCTAGACAATGACTCCTAAATCTATACTGCTGGCTTTGAGACTCCTTTTTGGATCTTTTTTTGGAGGCCCTGATACCACCTCGAACTTGATGTCATGTGAATCTGAACTGGTTGTTTTCCTTTGCAAATGTCCTATTTATGTCCATAATGTTGTCATTCCTTCAGTTTCCTGGGGCTTGAAATGTAGAATCCTGTAGATAAGAAAAGGCACTCCTGAGAGAACAAATAGCAAGAACAAAGGCAGGAAGAGAGGGGCCTCATGGAAGGCTTAGGGAATCACGAGCTTCTGAGCACAGATTGATGGTATGAGCTTAATGGAAGATTTAAAGATGAATTGGTGGCTTGGGGTCAGGTGGTGGTAAGCAGGGCTGAGAGGTGAGGACTGAATTCTGTGGCTGAAAAGAAGCCATAGACGTGGGACATTGGCCAGATAGGATTGCTTTCATTTTAGAGGTTGATGGCACTGGTGTGGAGGATGGAGGGGAGGAGGGGAGAAACCAGAAGTGGAGAGACCTGGTAGGGAGCCACCTGAATAATTCTGCTGAGAGATGCTCGGAACCTGAACTAGAGCAGAAGGAATGTGGACAGAAGGGGAATGTTGGCTTTGACCTCCCTAGAGAGGGGGGAGCTGGATGTGTCTTTCCGTCGCCCTCGGCACATAATAAAATGCCTTTGCTACACCAGCTATAGGGAATTGAAGCTGAGAGAGCATTCTGAAATCCCCCCAAGATTCCAAAATGAGGGTGGCCAAATGGGAATTGATGGCCTGAGCTGGAAACTCCCTTCAGAGCTGCAGAGCAAGGGTCAATTCAGCAGAGCTCTGGGCCCCAGTGTAGCGAGAGACCCCATGCCTCCTCTCCCCACCTCTTGCTGATTTCTTAGTTCTCTCTGGTCTTGTTCCATGATGCTGGCCCACAGAAACAGCCGCCCCTAGCACCCCTCCTCTTCTGTTAAAGGCAAGAAAATTGTTTTAATACTGTTTGCAACCCATGCAGAAAAAATATTTCCCAGCAGGTGTTTCTGAGTACTAAGCAGGTTTTGCTGCTGTCCCCTCCACACATCACTTTGACAGCCACTCTGGCAACTTGCTTAGTCCACGAATTCTCCTCTCCCTTGCTGCCCACATTAAACTAAGAGGAGAAAATAAAGATCATTAAGGGCCCCTTACCTTGATTATTATTATTATTTAAAGGGCATGATGCAATCTGGAGAAAAGGGAGTAAGTTGAAACTCTGGCATAACTAATATGCAAGTGGGTACCTCCCTTCTTAGAATTGTTCATGTCCAGGCTCCTTAGACAAGTCTGACCGGCAGCCTGGGAGGAAGTCAAAGGGTGGAGATCACTAAGATTCTATCTTACCTGGAGTTGTGAAGACTCCTAGCAAAATGGCTGGAAGTTGACCTTTCACTATGGTTGTAAGATGCTTTTAAATTTATGGGGCAAGGGCCATCATCCCTTCTATAGAGACCTAGAACCTGAATTAGGGAAGTTGCCCAAAGTCCTGTAAGTAGGTCTTGAATATGAAGTCATCTTTGTAGTATGCCAACAGTATCTTCAATATGATATGGGAAGATCTTACCCTTAGCTAAGACTATGAAGTTACCTTTCAGGGAAAAGTTTTAAACTGACCATAGCTTCACCCATGGTCCTAGATATGCTGCTCTGTAGCTATTTGAAATCTGCCTTGAGGTCAGAGATATCTTTGCATTTAGATGTTTTCCCTCCCATATAAAACAGACTCATATTTGCTACTTGGAAGAAACCGTTGTATGCTTTCACACATTCTGAATGCTTTGTGTATAAAAGATCTCTGATCCATAGTTCCTAGGGCTTCCCAGAAGAAAGGAATTCTTGGAAGGTCTGAGAACTCCACTTGTAGCTAACGAGACATTAACTCCTCTGGTGGCAGCGATTGCTAGACTTGTAGCTAACTTTCTCTGAGTCTGGGCTCTAACCACCCTGAGTAAGCTGAATGAGTCATTAACCAGTGCTTAAAGGAAGCTGAAATGCTGTAGATGAAAGCTGAGGGATGCTTGGCTCAGCACAGCCTTGACTTTTTGGTACAGGAGCTGATGGAAGGCTCTTCTGCCAAATATCTCTGTACTCTGCTCTCACTTGGACCAGGTGAGCTGTTGGGGAGTTGAGCCCCTGAGCTCCTGTGGTTGACTCCTGCTACCCAGGCTGTCCTCTCTGGTGCCAAGTAAGTGCACCACCTGTGGATGAGCCTTTTGCTGGAAGACTGAGTGTTCTGTAGGTTAGCAAGCAGGAGACAAGCCCCTGGGGCAGGCTGCTAGGGATGGGACTGTGACTGGGGAAGGAAGAGAGAGCCAGATAGGATCCAGTCAAAGCCTCAGGGATAACCACTGTCTTTTTCCTTGTTCCTGCTGTAGGTCCCCCAATATTCCCCAAGGACCTAGACCCCTATCCTGCTCCAGGACACAAGCACTCACACAAAACCTGGGGTAGCCTGTGTTCTCTTTGTCTCATGCATGTGTGTTTGACCTATTCTGAGTATTAGCTCTGGGCTCTTCCTTTCAGCCACAGCAGTGAATTCCATTCTCCCCAAATTGTAAAATAATCCTGAACTCACAGGTGATCATAGAGACTAAACGAGATAGGACAGGTAATGTTCTTAACATGGTGCCAACTGTTGACATAGAGGCTCCAGAAATAGAAAAAAACAAAAAACAAAAACAATGAATAAACAAATAAAAAGTCAAACCAGAGCTATAGAAACAGAATGAACTGATGGCTGCCAGAGAGAAGGGGGTCGGGGGTGGGGTGGTGGGCAAAACAGGTGAAGGGGAATGGGAGATAGAGTCTTCCAGTTACAGAATGAATAAGTCATGGGAAGAAAAGGCACAGCATAGGGAGTACCTTTTTACGTATTATAATAGCATTGGATGGTGATGGATTGTAGCTACCTATGCTTTTGAGCATACCATAACATCTAGAGAAGTTGATACAGTATGTTGTACACCTGCAACTAATGTAACACTGTGTGTCAACTATACTCAAATAAGAGAGGCCCCACGAACAGTAGCTATTGACAGAAGATAAAGAGGAATAAGAACTGAGAAAAATGGGGTGGGGGGCATTAGGAAAAGGCTGGGAGAAGATGAATAGGATTTCCATCAGGTGATGAGCCCGCTGGGCCAGGTGGGGCTTAGCTGGCCAGTGGGGTAGGTGGGGGGGCTGGCCTTCCCTAGTGGTGGGAGACCTTCGTGTGTGTATAAACCTCAGCAGTCACCTTGACACTCAGGCCACCTGAAAACAGCAGGGGCCCTTGGCAGAATTGTACTTGGAGATGTTAGCAGTATTTTCAGCATTCAGAAAGCAAGTTCTTAGGTGTGGTAGGAGTGATTTGTTTAAAAATCACTGAAATGATTCATTCTGAAAATAATGCTTCATTGGATGCTGAGCTGGAGAGCAAGATCCTCAGGTTGTAGGTCCCAGGATGTGGCTTAGAACATCAGAAAGTGCTCTTGGTACCCACCCCAGATGACAGAATCAGAAGCTCTGGGGGTAGTAGCCCAAATGTCTACCTTCTCATCAGGTTCTCATGTGATGCCACGTACAATGAAGTTAGAGTACCACAATCCTAATAGGTCCAGGATATTAAGAAACTGACAAATCAATCAAATAGCATCATTTTACTGAAAGTGATTAACTACAGTTCAGTAACAGTTTAATCCCTTCAAAAGACCTTAATTAGGATTAAAAACAGTAAGGTTATAGGGAGCAAGATTTTGGCTCAGCATGCAAGAAAATCTTAATAACTTGAGTTGTCCCCAGGTAGGATATTTTGAAAAGTAGTTATTTCCCCATCCCTGGAGTGGTATGAGGAAATCTGTCAGATTCTGCCTGATTTCCTAGCTTGTCATTTGTGGTGTCCCCAGTTACAGCCATTTGGCTACCGAGGGCAGGCTTCACCCTTCGTTAGACCCTGGACCAATAGTTCTCAAAGAATTGTTCCAAGACCAGCAGCTTCAGCCTCACGCAGAAACTTGTTAGAAATGCAGATTCTCAGACCACTGAGTCCGAGTAATTTAATTGTTCTCTAGATGAGGCCTAGGCATCAGGCTCTTTAAAAGCAGATGACTGATCTCCTAAGACTCGGCCAGGGTTGAGAACCACTGTCTTAAGGCAGTCATTTTCAAAACTGGATGTATATCAGACTATTACTTGGAGAGCCTGTTGAAACACGGAACTCTGGCCCCACCCCAGGGTTTCAGGTTCACTCTGCCTGGGATAGGCCAGGTCCCCAGGTGATCGTCACAGGGGCATTAGGGGCATTAGTTGTGACCTGATCCTTTTGGGTGGCTTTTTCCCTGGCCACGGGTAGTGATCTCCTACATACTTGCTGTTCGGTACTCTGCTGAATGCCTGAAGGAGGCTTGGTACCGAAATCCAGGCTCTCTGTCAGGGTGGCTCTTGGCTCTCTACTTCTGCTGCCTTGGTCTCTCCAGACTCTGCTCTGTCTCAACTCAGAGAGTCCATCGGGCTCTGCATGGGTTCCCCCACCCCCACCCCCCCCGCCCATGAGCCCCTGCCTGGAAACGGTCTTAAGACAATTGGTTGGGGGAAACCACAGGGCTGGCCTCATGTGTTCTGGCATCTCTCAGGGATCACCCTTTCATTGCATGATGTTCAGTGTCTTCAAAACTGTTGTTTCCTAAAGCTTTGTTTCAAGTAGGAGGGTAGATCCACTCTATCTCTTCATCTTGGGCAGAAGCAGAATTCTGATTTCCTTAAAACAAAAATGAAAAGACTGCTCCTGGCTGTTGAGGGAGAGTGAACTGGAGGCAGGGAAGACGCGAAGAGGCTTGGAGACTGGAGATGAGTTGGGGGCAGCCTGTGGTTGTCCAGGTGGAGGAGTCGGCCGAGACTGGGCCACAGGAATGGTGGATGAGGTAGACAGGAGACCTGTTTTGCTTTGAAGGTGTTGCTGATGTGGGATGCTTGAGGTCTTGTCTTTGTAATCCTGCTGATCTCCCCTGTTATCTATCAGTGGATTAAAGTTAGAGTCTTGTATTTGATTACAAACTTGATGGGGCAGAAGCAATTCTCCCTGGTTCATATTCCGAGAATCTGGCTTACAGCATGAATGCCTCACACAAAGTCAGTGTCTGTGAGCACTTGCTGCAGGTATATACACTTCCTTACAGTCATCTTCCTTGAATCCGACTGAATTTCAGCCTATTGGCCTCTTTTCTGTTGCTTGCTCACAGATTCTCCATTTTATTAGCCATTTGTGTCTATCCTGCTTAGTTAGAACCCAGCCGCACTGACATTGCCTGGGAGTCTGTTAAAAATTCAGAATCTCCACTCCCACCCTAGACCTACTGAATTAGACTGTACGTCTTAAAGAGGAACAGGTCTAATTATTGTTCCTTCCTAGCCCATAATATTTGGCTTCTGTCCTATGCAGCAAGGACTAAAGGGCCTAAAGAGAAATCTTACCCAGGTAACTATTATTATTATTATTTTACACATATAAGTTTGACCTAGACCTCTTCTGATGTCTGTTGATACCAAATTCTCCCTAAGCTAGGACTCCATCCTGGTTCCTGCTCCTTATCTGAATATTCTCTGCGCCCTCCCTGCCCAGTGAGTGGTTCCAATTTCAGGTCACTCTCTTTACAGATGGGTCCGTCTGTCTTTCTGTGTGTCTGTCTCTTTCTCTCTCACCGGCTGACATTTTAAGGTTTCTCTTACTGTCTGAAGGCCACAGGGCTGTTCCAAGCCCCAGAAATAACAAACTTGGGAACGAAGAAGAAAATCCAGGAAGAGGTGAGCAAGGGACAATATTCTATGGCATACAGAGAAGGTGGACGTCACAACCAATTAGAAGCAACAAGGTTCCAAAACCAGAGGGCACCAACCTGAAAGGGCTCTGTGCTCAGGGATTTGCGGATAAATGACTTTTTCACAATGGGTAATTAACTCACGGAGTGGGTTCCCGGAGGCAGCCGGCAGCGGGAAAGCTGATTGACACTGACATAGCCTGGGGATGGCTTTCACAGCTCTTGGGTTGTTTGGCTCAGGAATAGAGAGGGAAGTTGCAGTAGAAGTCATGGGGGGGACCAGTGCCTGGCAAGTGGGTGAAGGAGCTTGTGAATGGGTGGCTCTGGGCCAGGGAGTCCCTGCCCTGCATGCCCCTTCAGCAATCTGAAGTGCTCGCATAGGGGGATCCTCCTTGCACCCTTCCATCTGTATTCATATACTGTAGCTAATAAAAAAAATGCGTTTACAAGTCACAGTTTTATTTGATGCCATGACTCGGACATACGCAGCCATGGTAATATTCTTACTGAAACATTATCCCTCTGTTTTACTTTTTTTAGTTTAAAAGATGAGAAAGTTGGGGCACAGGGAATGAAATGAATTGCCTCAAGAGTCTCAGTAGTAAGTCAGAACTAGAACCTGGGAATTGGGACCTTTAGTCATATTTTCTCTATACGGTGTTGTGTGTTTATCTGTTGCTCTGTTCAGCAAGCAGTAAAAGTCATGAGAAATAATTCATTTTTCTTTTCTTTTCTTTCTTTCCTTTTTTTTTTTTTTTTTAACTGGGTAGGATACTGTGACCTCTGCATTTCTTTCTAACTTGAACATTCTGTATGAAGGGGGGAATGTTAAGGACCCAAACTATAAGATAGAGTAGCATTCTGCTATTGTTGATCATATGCCAGGCTCCATGTTAAATGTTTTAGACACTTTGTCATTTGATGCTCATGACGACCTAATGAGGTAGGCTGGTACTGTTATCGGAATTGTACAAATAAGTAGGTGAGGCAGGGCGAATTACTTGCCCTCAGTATAGATTTTTTTTTCATTTTGGATAATTTTTAAATATTTTTAAAAATTTTTATTTTTTTAAATTAACATATAATATATTATTTATTTCAGGGGACCAAAGGTATAGATTTAAGCCGAAGTTCCCTTGACTGCAGAGTCTGAGCTCTTATTTCTTAAACAAGCACCACCCAAAGTGTGGTCTTAGGATCAGCTGAGGTCTTTAAACTGTTAGCCATTCTTGATGACATAAACAGCTTGTCTTACCATGCAAATCAAGTGTATAATTAGGCCAGTTGTTTAGGTCAGATAACATTTTTTGTTTTGGCGGGGGTGCAAAACCTTTTTGGTGAAGGAAGCAGTGCATTGATCTACATCCAACCCAAACATCTCTTTGCAGATGGATAACAAACATCTTGGAAACTGGCACTTGAATAGGATTTCCCTAAATTTTACTGCTCACAGGGTTTCAGAAGCAATTATATTAGAGATTTCACCCTTCATTCTCTTTTGCACTGGCTAGTTTCCACATTGATCTGGAAGGAGAATGCTAAGCTATGGGCCTCAAACTAACTGAAGCTTGATTGGGCTGAGCCATGTTCCCATTCAGTAAATCTCTCTTTGAGTGCCTTTATGTGAGCACTGCAACCCTGCCTGAATCCATTGAACACATCTGCACGGTTTTCATTTCTATATATTAAGATCTAATGAACTGAATTGTATCTGAGGTTCTAGAGATCATGAATGAAGGAAGGAGTCCCATCTCTATTCATTTGGAACATTTCCATAGTGAACTTGGTGAGTGCCCAGGACATTTCATGGATTTACTCACTGGAGGATACAGGAATACACTTGGGTTATACTGGGTTAAGTACCTAGTGGGCAGGTTACTGCATCTATATTGGATTGGCTACTTAATAGGTCCTTTTGTGAATGATGGTAATTAGCACATATCCATGGCCCTGTCTGCAAAGTGGTTTTACATATTCCTCAGGAATTAGATGGGATCTCTAAGGTAAAAAAACATTTCTATAGATGATTGTTTTTATTGTAGAGTCAATAGCTTTCAACCCAGATAAGAATGAAGTTAATAAACCAAAGTTACTGCTTGGAAAACCAAGACAGAGTGCATACCAGATCACAAGGTGACATTATAATCTATATTAAATCTAAGGCTTATTCTCTCAATTTTTTTTTTTTTTTTTGAGTTGAACAATGTCCTTCAGATTAAGTATGTTACAGTTGGAACCAGGACTGCCAGCTCTTTCTTGCAGTCTTATCCCTTTCTGGTTTTGGTTTTAAGTTCCATGCTTTAGGCACTTCCTAAAACAATACCTATGTCCTGGAGAAACTCCAGGGCTCTATTTAAAGGAAAAGCTGGTCCCCTTACCTTGCAAGTTGTGCAGGATCATAACTGTCTGTAAAGTTGCTCAATTGGAAAACAAAGGAACTGAGCCAGTGGAAATCACTGGCTAATTAAATTCATGGAGACACAAATAACACCCCAAGTTGATACGGGGTATAAATCAGCAGTGTGACTTGGATGTTGGGGAGAGTTTTTGGCAATTTTCTCTCCAGCTAAGGAGAGTCAGGTTGTGTTGAATACATCTTAACATTCTTCTTCTTGTCTGTCTTCTCAGCACGTTATCAAAATCAGTGCCATTAAACAGTTATTCTTAAAGTTTTGTGTTCCCTTTCTCAACCAGCCTTCATGAAAGCAAAGGCCACCTATGTTTGGTCTCTATGGATTCTCCAGCACTGGGCTCTCTGGCTGCTGTCCCAGAGTGGGGTGCTCACTCACTGATGTTCCTCTTTAGTGTTCATGAGGGAAGGGACAAGACAACTCCAGTCAGGATGAAAATAGGGAAGGGAGTGGGGCAGGGGTTGAAGTGTGTGAAAACCCACTGCCTTCTTGCTGGCTTTAAAGGAAAAGCTAAACAAAGCAGACTCTTGTCTCCTCCCCTTCACACCTTACATGGAATTCTCCTCTGTAGCCTTTTTCAATATTATTTTCCTAGTTCAGTGGACAGCATTTGGCTCTGAAAGTGAATATACACTTTTATTCAGAGGATTACCTATACCCTTATTTTGTGCTGTGTTGCCTTCAAAATTTTTGTCAGTACTTGCTTTTTCATTATTGACTACCTCCACTGTGATGGATGTGTGACCTAGTATCTTGCAACATGAATTTTCCTATACTTTCAGTGGCCCCTGACTTAAAAAAAAAAAAAAAGAAAGAAAGCAACAGGAGGGTCTCCATTTGCTCTTATGAGCTATTTCCAGCCAGTAGATCATTATCTTTGGGTGGGGGGAAATAACAGTTTTGTAATTAAGGAAAGACTTTCCTACTCCGTTGACACTGGAAGCTGGATATTTGGTGACTATGAGGCTAGCTTTGCTATAGTTCAAATGTCATGATTATGGCTGGGGGCCTTCTCTCTCTTGTCATACTCTTCTCATACCTTCTCTTTCTTCTTGCTTGCTCTCAGCACACTGTTCTTGATGGGCTCTAGGACCCTGCCTCTGGCCTCCTTTTGACTTTTAATTCTTATTCTTCTTTTCCAATTAGACAGACACCCTGAACTCTGGCCCCTTCCATAACAGGGCTTAGAGAACATAGTGGGCAGATGGGATATACTGGGGACAAGAGGGGCCATGGAATCAGAGGTTTAAGCCATGAGTAGTTGGCATCAGAGGAGGTCCCTTTGTGGGTAGAAGGCAGAGATTGGGGGAGTTGGACATTTGGCTTCTGAGATACTGCTGACTCACTTCCAGGGAATGGGATAAAATAATGGAAATGCAGACTTGGGAAGAACTTGGTTTTGGGTAAGGAACCAAATCAGAGACTGAGATGAAACAAGGGTGGGGAGAGTAATCAGGAGCTGAGATTCTGAAACTGGGATACAAAGAATGGTTTTGTTATGAAGGAACCGAGAAAGAGCTGGAATAACTGGGCCAGTGAAGCTCAGAGTGGGACCAACAGCTGACTTGATTCTTAACTAGGGTATATAGGTTTCAGAACTTCCACCATATTCCTGTGAGTGGACTTTCCTTCTTGAGCTGTCTCTAGCTGAATGATGTGCACAAAGTCCATAACATCTTGAGTTGAGACTTCTGACAAGTTCTGGATTTCAACTCTGGCATATTCACTGTTTTATAGGAGCCTACCTAGATGTAGCCAGCTTTTTGGATTAATAAAAACAATATTCAAAAACAGTAGTACTTAACATTTATTGCACACATTCTAGAATCCAGGCCATCCACACGTCGTCTCATTGATCTTAACAAAAATTCCTGTTATAAACCAGTAACCCCATTTTGCAAATGAGCAAATAGGATTTAAGAGCATAAAGTTGGTGCTTTCAACCATTATGCTTAGACTATGCAATTGAGCAGTGTGCCAGTCACCTCTATGCCCTGTGGATAAAACAAAAGTAGGTTAAAGCATAGATTTTGTGGCACTCATGGGATCACTGAGAAGTCAGACCTTGTATTTATGAACTGATTATAAACATGATGTAAGATATGATGTGATGAAGTTCTAAACTGAATGCAATTAAGTGCTAAAATGGATAGTTGGACCTAGTAGTTTTCAAAATGTGGTCCCCAGGCCAGCAATATCAGCATTACCTGGGAACTTGTTAGACATGCACATTCTCAGACCCCATCTCAGACCTTGAAACTCAGAACACCTCAAACTCAGGCTGGGGCTCACTGCTGTGATTCAACAAGTTTTTTGGGTGATTCTGGATACACACTAAAATGTGGGAACTACTGTTAGACCATAGGTGTTCAGGGCAGAGAGTATTAGTTTCCCAGAGCTGCCGGTAAAAAATTGCTACAAACCAGATGGCTAGAAACAACAGAAATTTGTTGTCTGCAGTTTGGCAGGCCAGAAGTCTGAAATCGAGGTGCTGGTAGAATTGATTCCTTCTGGAGGTTCTAAGGGAGAAAGTGGTCTCAGGCATCTTTCCTAGCTTCTTGTGGCTCATGGGAATCCTTGGGATCCCTTGACTTATTGCTGCATCACTCCAGTCTCTGCCTCTGTTTGCACATAGCTGCTTCCCTCTGACTCTGTGTCCCTTTCTCTTAAAAGAACATCAGTCATTGGATTCAGGGCTTACTCTGCTCCAGTATGAGCTTCAGTAGTTAAATCTGCATAGGTCCTTATATTCCACATTTAAGAAACAGCACAGAGGATCACAGGAGAGGGAGACAAACCATGAGAGCCTCTTAACTCTTAGCTCTAGGAAACAAACTGAGGGTTGCTGGAGGGGAAAGGGGCAGGGGGATGGGGTAACTGGATGATGGGCATTAAGGAGGGCACATGATGTGATGAGAACTGGGTGTTATAGGCAACTGATGAATTACTGAACTCTACATCTGAAACTAATGATGCACTATATGTTGGCTAATTGAATTAAAAAAAAATCTGCATAGATCCTATTTTCAAAGGTTGCATTCTGAGCTTCTAGGTAGACATGAATTTTGGGGGAAATGATTTAACTCATTAAAGGCAGTTAAGACGAGGATAGGTAAAGTGGAACTCTAGGGAAAAGCTTTAGAAATGTTCTGTGTGGATGAAGTAAGTGAACTAATGGGACTGGTGGGGGTCATTGTCGGAGTGAAAGCTAATTACTAAGCATAAACAAGTTTGACTAAAGGGGAATCTGATATTGGGGCATGGACTAGGTTGAAAATAAAACACTTTACTGCTGTGGTAATACATGAACATATAAAAATTAGTAATCTGTATTCCTTTCATTCTCTAATGTAACTGAAGTGTTTAAACTGTTTGCCAGTTGAGTTTACAGTAAAAATCATTCATGATATTCTAATAATTTCCACACTATTTTTAATAATAGAATTGTTGGGATCTTTAATTTCATCTATCACTAGCTAAATAATGCCCCAGTCTGAGTCATGATTTGACATGGGCACTACATAAATCCTTGCAATGACTTTCCCATTAATGCGCATGGTGTTAAATCAGCTCAGCTGCTGCTGAATCAGAGCAATTATAGTCAAGATTTCCCAACTCTTACAATACTGTCTGAAATTTTAAAATACTAATATCTCTGTTATCAAACATGTCACAAAAAGTTTATTGGAATGCTGTATCTTTTTGTTTTAATTCAATACATAATAAAAAATAGCCAATGTATACTAAATCATTAGTTTTTGATATAATGTTCATTGATTCATTAGTTACGCATAACACCCAGTGCTCATCACATCACATGCGCTCCTTAATGCCCATCACTGAGTTACCCCATCCTCCTATCCACTTCCCTTTCTGCAACCCTTAGTTTGTTTCCCAGTCAAGAGTCTTATATGGGTTTTTTTTTTAAGATTTTATTTATTTATTTGAGAGAGAGAGAATGAGAGACAGAGAGCACGAGAGGGAAGAGGGCAGAGGGAGAAGCAGACCCCCCGCCGAGCAGGGACTCCAGGATCATGACCTGAGCCGAAGGCAGTCGCTTAACCAACTGAGCCACCCAGGCGCCCCAAGAGTCTTATATGGTTTGTCTCCCTCTTATTTCTTCCCCTTCAGTTATCCCTCCTTTCCCCTATTGTCCTCTGTACTATTCCTTATGTTCCATATATGATAATTGTCTTTCTCTGATTGACTTATTCCACTTAGCATAATACCCTCCAGTTCCATCCATGTTGATGTAAATGGTAGGTATTCATCCTTTCTGATGGCTGAGTCATATTCCATTGTATATATGAACCCCATCTTCTTTATCAATTCATCTGTTGAAGGACATCTTGGCTCCTTCCACAGTTTGGCTATTGTGGACATTGCTGCTATGAATATTAGGGTGCATGTGCCCCTTCTTGGAATGCTATAGGTCAAACTTCATCCTTCAGGTTAAGAGTGAAGAAACAGCCCTGTGGCTGGAGGGACTGGTTCAAATCTTGGCTCTGTCTCTTAAATTAAAAAAAAAACCTTTCTGTGCCTCAGTTTATTTATCTGTAAAACAAGGATAATCATTGTGATGTTGACTGCATTCAAGCAAGTTAATATGCAGTTAGCATGGTTCATGCTATGGATGTGGTAGCTCTCAGTTTTATGAATAAAATTAATGATAATGCTCATGATGGGTGTGAACTCAGAAGGTTTTAAACAACTCATCCCATTAAATGGAGGTGAAATTCAATGGGGAGAGTGTAAGGGGCCTACACCTAGCATGCCTCCTGACCTGAACCACTCCTTTGAATCTTGTTATTGCTAGCATGCCTAATAGAACCACCTATACTGATAGAATCCATGGTGCTTGGCTAGTATCTGGGCTGAATCTTATTACTGCTAGCCTGTCTACTTTTCCCTTTTTCCTTGTGGAACCCAGAATATCTTGTATAGCTCAAGTTCCCCAGAGGATGCAGTTTACACTAGTAGCTACATGATATCAACCTCAGGGAGAGCAGGCTGGTGGTGGATGGTCACAGCCTCAGGGTCTACATGGATATCACACATTTATCTATCAGGATGTCGGTAACAAGGGCCAATGTCAAGGATGCCCTTTGTTCTGTTGTGGTCCTCAACCGCTCTGGCAAAGTCCACACAAGAAGTGGGAGTTTTGGGTGGATGATTGGCAGGAACACTGATGGACCAGAATTTATGCTGGCAGAGGCCTGGAACAGGTCCTAGAGGTCTCTTGGTTGTTTCAAACATTTAACTCCTTGGGTGGTGGATCGTGGAAGGGCAGGGGGTGTGAAATCTTGGGGAAGGGGCTATTTTCCTAGCACAGAAGATTTGCAGTATTTTAACAACTGGAGGAGTTTTTTTTTCTCTGAGTCCTGGCTGAATCTTAGCCCTGGGTGTGGAGAAGATGCTGCTATGCCAATAAGGCAAAGACAGTCTCTAAAGACCTTGAGTTCTAGACTCTGGGGTTGGACTTCCTTCAGCAGATAGCAGGGAGTCATTGTTGGAAGCCCATCTTGGTCTTTGATTCAAGCAAAACAGAGTTCTAAGCCAGGACTTGATGGAGCTAAAAAAGATGTAGCTATTTTTTCCAGGAAGGATTTTTCTTCAATAGGTTCTTGTTTGGTATGTTCTGTTTATCCGTTGGCACCACTCTTTTGGAGGTTAATATGACTTCTAGCAAGAGGAGAATGGATCACAATATTTAATCCTTCACAGATGTAAGTCTTTTCTTGATAATGAGTTGGGATTTAACAAGTCATTAAAAAGTCGCCAACAAATGCTTTGCAGGTGGCTTTTTTTTTTTTTTTTAAAGTAGGCTAGGAAAAAAGCAAGAATGATTCCTAATGTGAATATCTTCCCAGTTTTGGAGAGACATAGTCAGTCTTGATGCTACTAATTGTCCTTTGTCTTAAAAATGCTGGCTTATCATTTGGACATTGGATGTCAACACACAGACGCTGCTTGATTGACATCAGCTCTTAATCACTGGTCTTTGGCTGTGCCCCTTTCATGGTGGCAGACTGTCAAGTTGGACGTGGGAAGGATTTTACAAAGACCGTAATTCCCAGAACTCTGAGGCAAGCCAGAAGTCTCTATTGGAAGCTACTTTTACTCACACATACTCCACTGAATAGCATATGATATGTTTGTTGCAAAGTGGAGCTGGTGCACACGTTACGGCAATGCAGAGCATAGGTTTCTGATTCAGTTATCCTGGGTGCGAATCCTGCCTTTCATGAGGCGAAACTAAGAGAAAGAGAATTATCCTTAATCTTAAGTAATTTCTCCAGTTTTGGGGAGACACAGCTTGTCAGTCTTGATGGTAGTAACTATAGCATTTCCTATGGCTTTGGTACCTTTGGTGAGTAATTTTACCACTCTCCCTGTCAGTTCCCCATCTGTAAAATGGGGATAAAATATTTGTCTTACGAGGCTACTATGATGATAAAAAAAAAGTCATGGTTAGCAAGAGTGGTGTTGTTTTGCTAGGGAGCCTTCCAAATAGTTTAAACCCATTTTGCAATGTAAGGAATGCATGTGTACTCGCATATGCAAGGCTGTAGCAGAGGCCGATCAGGAGACAGCTTACAGTAACTTAAACAAGACAGATTGATAAACAGAATTAACTGTTACAGGAGGTTGGAGTACCGAGGGATTGGCTAGTAGGAGTAGAGAGGACAGGAATATTAGATGAAAGGAACAGCTACTGTTCCAGGGCTGAGATAGAGTATCTGAGGAGGAGACCCTTTCTACTTCAAGGTGAGACCCAGACGTTGTTGGAGGGGACGTGGCTGTGACTCATGGAGTATCAGGGAAATTGTTATGGTACTGTGCTGGCAGAGTGTGTTGGCAACATTCTCTCTGGTGCTGGGGAAAGCTGTCACAGAGAGGGGTCTCTCTGGAGACCTTCTGATATAAAATTCCCCGAGTACCACTGACCACTGTGTACTGAAGACGACTAGTGTTCAAGAAGCTGCCTGCACTGCAGGACCTGGATGTTGGAGTATCTGTGCATGCTTCAAAGCCAGATGATGGAGAAGCAGCTTGCACAACAGGAGCTGGGCAAGGAGAAGCCAGCTGAGCTGCAGAAGCGTGCTCTGTGAGCCCCCTGGAACCAGGAAGAAAAAGCCCCCCTGCTCAAGTGTCTCTTCAGTTCCCTCCACGGACAAAGTGTAACATCATGCCAGCTGACCAAAGAAAATTATTTAGTTCCAACTTAAATTTCACAGTGCAGGTAATGAAGGGTGATTTTTGGAGCTGAAAGGCAATAAATTGATAAATGGTGTAAATGGCGAAGAAACAGATTCTTAATTCTGAGTATCTGTTATGCTCAGGTTTATGCTTCCTGGGCGTGGGGCTCTTTGAATAATCTACAACAGTAACTAATACTCAGAACCCCTTGCTAAATACTTCCTTTTCCCTTTTGTGTTTAAGCTTACGATTTTAAGTAATCTCTTTGTAAGGTAATATGTATTGGAGACTACTTGTGTAATCCATCATGAGAATGAGCCCCAACAGTAACAAAATGATGATGAGTGCCACAATTAATAAATTAAGCCAGGAAAAGAGAGTTTTTGTGTTTGTTTTGCTATCTTATTTAATTAGCAAGGACATTCTTTTTGGACCAACTTTGTTAGAGGTACAAACAATAGGGTACTTTTAGCCCACATGTGTTTTTGTAATCTGGTAATAGCCTTTTAACTGAATGCATCCTTTTGTGTTTTAGTGTTGTGTTGTTTTGAATGAATTAAAGGCATTAAATAAGCAGCAAATTAAATTTATTCTTTGGACATTGTGGAGCCAGTGAGGATTTTGAATGGAGCTGTGATGTGATTGAACAAGTTCCATTGGAAGTCAGCATGGTACCTGCCTTGTAGTGTTTAATAAGTAAGTGGTGGCTACTTGGACTGTTGTTATTGTGGCTCTCCTCTATGTCTGAGTGATGAGTGGCTGCTCTTTAAGAGAAGTCACAAAGAGCCCAGGTAGAAATAATTGGAAGCAAAAACAGCCTAGTTTATTTTTATTTTACTTATATATTTAGCAGCATCAACTAAATACGACTGGATAGCAGGGAAGGTGTGATGGATTCCTTGGTCCAGGCCCTGCCTTAAGCCTCTACAGCTCATTAAGCTTGTCTATTGGCCCAGGAGTAGAGGTAGCAAGAAAGGGCATGATTAATATCTGGAAACAAGGGGAGATAAACAAATGCCACATAAGGTCATTGAGCAGCTGTGAGCATCGTTTCTTCTCTCGTCTCTCAAGTAACTTTTACTATGCTTCCAAATGAAGTGTTTAAAAAGAGAAACATCAGTGTGTGTTTATTTTCTGTAAGTCTTGATGGAAGAACTCCTGTGTATGAGATACTGTGTAAGGTGCACAGGTGCAGATCCTATAGCTCCTGGGTTAGTTGGGGGTCTTGAACGAGTATCAGGAGACAGAGTCTTACTCCTGTCAAGGTGTGTATGAAGAGTGTCATTATAGGTGTAACTGGCACCTGATCCCACCAATCCGTACAAACACCTTCTCCATGGTCTTCTGTGATCTCTTTGTGCTTAAATCCAAAGGATGATTGCCTGCCCAAGTGTTACTTGATTTCTCAGCAGTGTCTCATTGAAATTCTTTTTTTCCTTGGCTTGCATGGTATAACCCTCTCTGAGCATCTACATCTGGGCCTTCCTCTTTTCTTTCTGAAACTTTCTCCCATGTATCCTCTATTTTTATGCATCCTTGCTCTCCTCTATCTTTATGTCCTACACTTTATCTGGGTTGATTTAATCATTTACAGTGCCTGAATGACCATTTACCTGTAGATGATGATTCCCAAATTGAAACCTTAAGCCCAGGTCATTCTCTTGAATTCCAGACCCATTGATCTATCTGTCGGAGAGTAAGACATCATGTTTTGGAAAATCTCACAGGCATTTCATATTCTACTGATCCAAACTACTTCTATTCCAGCTTTCCCCATCTCCATAAATGGTCTTCCTATCCAAATAGTTGTCTAAGCCAGAAATTTGAGTGTCACCCTTGACTCTCATCCCCCACCTTCCTCTGGTCACTGACAAATCATGTTGATTTTACCTCCTTAATAGCTTTCAAATCAGTCTACTTTCCATCTTCATGGAACTGTATTAGTGGGTACCATCTTCATCTTTCATCTACTTGACTACAGCAGCTTGATTGCTTAATTCACACTCTTTGCTGAACGCTTTCACCATATGCAAATAGGATTGCATACACCTCTACAGTTTTCCCCACTGCTAGCTCATACACATGGCCCACAAACCTCTTGAGGAGCCGATGTTGCCCTTTCTAGCCTTTTCTCATTACTTCAGCACCTCTTTGAATGATTTTCTCCAGCTATATTGAACCATATGCATTTCCTTGAATACATCATTCTCTATGCTAAAAACTGGACCTCCATTTCTCCACTTCATCATTTGGATAATTCTCACTTCTCCTACAGGATTCAACTTACATGCATGTGTATCATTTCCTTCAGGAAATCTTGGCCACCCCCACGCTTTGATGGGATCACATATATGAATTCCATAACACTCTGTACTTAACCCTGTCATATTCCTTACTACTTACTTACTATCGACCCTACTCTTTGTTATTCCTGTGATCATAGTGCTTAACATAGTATCTGGCCTATGGATGCCTCTCAGTAATTATCTGCTTATGTATGAATCAGTATTGCTACGAAGAGCTTGGCGTGTGCAGAGGTGAGAGCTGTAATCAGGCAGGACTTAATGTAGTCAGCAGTGTATCATCTGGCACTGAGGTGGTTGGGAGTACTGGAATAGCCAGCAACAAGGAGAGCACATTCAAGGCACAGAAATGACTTGAGCAGTGGTGCATAGGCAAAGAAGCCTGAGGAAAGATTGGAGCATGCCTGTCTAGAAGGGAAGAATGATAGGTGATTCTAGAAATGTAGGTTTTGGTTGAGGCTTTGAGAACTAGGCCAGGAAGCTGTTTAGGTAAAGGGGGTCTGGTGAAAATGGAGTATATTTGTGAAATGGTCAGAGAGGTGCTATAATATAATATTAAGCTAATAGGCAGTGTTCAGGATGGTTTGGAGGGGAGAGAGTTTGAATATAGAACATAGTTGAGAGGCTGCTATGTTGACTAGTAGAGATGAGTAGGAGGTGGGTAGGGTTGAGACAAAGGGAAAAGTGGGGACACATGTGAGATAAAGAAGCTCAGAGTAGAAACCTTGTGTTTTAAGAGTGTAGGAAGGGCCTTGTGCTCTGAATAAAGTGTTAAAGTTGTGATAAAGTCTTGAAATAAATGTTAAAGCTTTAGAACAGTTGCAGTTGGAATTACAATTTGGAGTCAAGATAAAGATGTCCATGCAGTCTGGTGAATAAGGAGATCTATGCATTGCTAAGAGCAGTGAGGACCCAGCTGAGTAGCCTAGCATGCACCAGTAGTAGATACAGCCAGGCAGATGTTCTCTCTCCTGCAGTGTTCTTCTCAGAGAGAATGGAGCAGTAGGGTTCAAAGGAAAAGGAGCAGGTCCTTTATTCATGACTCTTGGTGCTTATATGATCTATAAGGAATGATACTTTTCAGATTGACTCAAGCAAAATATTTTTATACTTGGATAACAATGAAAACTGTGACATTTCATCATGTCCTTTTGTGACTAGCAGGGCACCTGTGGGTTAATAGAGATAATGGGTTTGTGATGATACATAGTAGAGCTGCTGTTGGAATTGAGGGCAGTGTGGAGTTTGTGTCCAACACCTGGACCATATCTCTTAGGATACTGTCAAATAATGCAATTATGGGAACCATCTAACCCACACTTTCCAGATGAGACCTGGATTCTATATTTGGAGTTCCTTTTGTAGCAGATGGTGTCATCCAATGTAACTAGCCAGCAGTGACCTTTACCCATCCAGAGATTTCTGCCAGCTCCAGGCAGGTGAGCAATGGTATGAAAAGTGGGTGTGACCACCTTCCTTGAGAAGCCTGTGGAGTGTGTCTAACTCAGCTTCACCAATACCCGGAACCCCCAGGTTATCTATCCCTGAAGGCTTAGTGTGGTACAATTCTGGCCTTCTTTGCCCTTAGTCCTCCTAGATGTTGGTTTGATTTTGAGTACCTTCTCTTGCTTGGGGGTGAGAAGGAAGATTACCAACTGCTAAGGGTCTATTTCCCTCTTCATCTAAAGAGCTGAAAACCTTCTAAATCATTCTATATTTGCCTTACAGATCAAATCATCCCAAGGGATAAGTGGTTGCCAATCACTATCTTCAAATGAAAGAAGAGTTGAATAATTTGTCGTTGAACCTCCTGTTTCAGCAACCTATTGTGACTTATGTTGAATCTTGGTTCTAATAATTGTGTGACTAATAGCTTTTTGGGATGACAAAAGTTGATTGTGACCTCTCAGTAGCTGTGACCTCCCTCAGGAGCAGTCTGGTTTATAGAATCTTTAGGAAATGTAATTGTCCTCATTTGCTCACTGATACTAAGGGTCTGGGTGAGGTTGTTAGATCTCTGGTTCATCTCAAAGGAATAAATACTGACTTTTAGATGGTTTATGCCATTCTCCAGATTACAATGACTTTCAGTCCCAAGGTGATTCAGTCTCCTCCCTTCACCATGTCAACACACATCCTATTGTGAGCTGAGTGGCAATTATTAAGATATATAAGAAAAAAATTCTATAATTGTAATTCAGAGGCTTTGTCCTCAGGATGCTTATCTGGTAGTTACTCTTTTTCTTGTAGGTTCCTACCATCTTACATGATGTAGCCCAACTATTAGTGTTAGAAAAAGTGGGTAGAGCTGGCTTCAGAATGGACTGGACCAAGAGTTTGAAGTGTTCATCAAGACTAGCTGATTTTTTAAATTTCTGTTTTCGTCTCCAGCACTGTTTCTGTGTTGATTTGATTCTTTCCTACATAAGGCTTTTCTTAATGTGGTAAAGGGAAGTACAGACTTAAACAAAACAAGGTTAGTTACCTTAGAAGAAAGGGAAGACTTGGTTTCCACTTTTGGTCCCACCCTCTCCCCTTCAGTATATATAAACATATCAAGGAAGGACTCTCATTGGCCTATTTGAGTCACATGACTATTCCCTGGACCAGTAAAGGATCATGTGCCTAACCCCCTGGCCATAGAGGATAGGTATTTGATCAGAAAGAGGAGTAAGGGGAATCATAATGGGAAGACAAGCAGCAGCCTTGTCTTGATGGAAAGCATAGCAATAGAAAGGAGCCCCCCTGCTTTGTTGTTTAAGATTTTACTGCTCCTTTACAGACTCATTTTTCTCCTAAAGAATACATGGAATATACTGGATTATACCTAATTAAATGACTAGGGAAATATAACAGTTTCAAAGGTGGAAATGCTGTCTAAAGCTACCCTTCTATCTACCTTTCTCTCCCAGTCACCTACTCTGACTTTTAACAAAACTGAGCAACTTCTGGGCGCCTGGGTGGCTCAGTTGGTTAAGCCACTGCCTTCGGCTCAGGTCATGATCCTGGAGTCCCGGGATCGAGTCCCGCATCGGGCTCCCTGCTCGGCGGGGAGTCTGCTTCTCCCTCTGACCCTCCCCCCTCTCATGTGCTTTCTCTCTCTCATTCTCTCTCTCTCAAATAAATAAATAAAATCTTTAAAAAAAAAGAAAAAAAGAAAAAAACTGAGTAACTTCTCCTTTTATGGGAAGAGACAGAGAAATTATTTTTTTTTCCCATATTTGAGTGTCATACACTCATTTTTCTTAAGGGAATACTGCAGTGAAACATGTATTGTCTTCAGGGCACAGGAATCACCCTAGGCGTCTAAATGGGAAGTTGCAGGATTATAATCTTGCTACCATGAATAGCAAGATGGGATTACCTGCTTTGAAATTGCTTCCTGGCTCACTTTTGAGGAGGAAACATCCACACTGACTTCTGTCTCTTGGTTACTTGGCCTGGAGATGGTGAAGTGGTTTAGGTGGATGATACATGAGTAATGTGATAGTACCCATGCCTGTGGAGGCACATGCTAGACTTGAAGACTGCAGGATTTGAAGGCACTGTGTAAGTTCCATTCACAGGTCTTGACTCTTGTGTTAATTTTGAGTCCTACCTTGTTCTCTTGCACTCCTAAGAAACAGGTTTAACAATGACAATGTTTGTAGTGCAGTTTAAGATATCTGCATGAGTATCACAGTAAGACTGACTACAACTAGCACAAAATTTTGGAAATGATTTAATTACAGTTGGTTGTATGTTACTTTGAGCAAGTGTTACTGATATAAAGATAATGGTGATGACAACTGACAATGATTTTGATAGTTGCTCTAGAAATATCATTACATTTTTCCACTTTTTCAAGGTGATGGGTACCTTAACATGTATGATCCCTCTGCAGCCATGAGAATAAGCCTTTTGGACCTCCAGCTTCAGAGAATTCAATTGCTGAATGGTCCCAGCTGCTATGCTTTGAAATCCATCGATGCCTTCTTGCCAGTAACCTGCTCTCCATGGGCTGCTCTCAGTTGGTGACTGAGAGTAGCAGGGGCACTAAGGAGGCCCATTCCTGGGAGACAGTCAACTCCCTGATGGCTTGGTGAACTTTACTTAAAACTGCACTGCAGTTTAAGACTCTTTGATTCAACATTTTCTTTCCACTCTTTGTCATTTGGGATCATACCTACATTATAGTCTGATGGCTTTTCTATGTCACTCTTCCTTTTGTCTCAGATGTTTCCCTTAATAAATTTGTTCCTTGCAAATTGTGGTGAAATATAACAAAACATGCCATTTAAACCTTTTTAAGTGCCTAATTCCATGGCCTTAGTTATATTTACAATGTTGTCTAACCATCTCCACTATTTCTAATTTTTTCATCACTCCAAACAAACTCCTTACACTTTAAATAATATTCCCCATCTGGATAAATTTTTTGCACATTTCTGTCTTGGCATCTACCTCTCAGAGGACGTTGACTAAAAATCCCATTTAATCTTCTTTACAATTGTTCAAGGAAGATACTATCCTTTATTCCAGATTAGGTAACCATGGCTCAGAAATGTTTACTAACTTGAACCAAATCCTATAGCCAGTAAATGTTTGAGTCAGAACTCATCTCAGACTGTGTGACTCCAAAGTTTATGCTTTTAAACACTACCTTTTGGTAATGATTGGTTCTGATGTGAGCCTTAGAAAACCAAAGGTGATGACCCAAACCAAAGGCCTATAAAGAGGAGGAGGCAAAGGGGCCAACCAGGAATATGTTTGCATGACCTGAGAGGTTCTATCCAGAGTTAAACCTCCAGAAATAATGGTCTTCCTACTTGACTCTGTACCAGCTTATGCTGTGCCTTCCTTACAGCTATGATTTACATTCTAGTAGCATGATGCTAAGTCTTTCATATATATTACCTTTTTTTAGTCTATAAGATACTTACCATAAGAAGAACCATAAGATACATACCATTACTTTTCCCATTTTATAGATCAAGAAATGAGTAAAGTGTTCACCATCTGTTGATAGGAGAAAAATGATTTATTGGTGTTTGATTATTGGTGAAGGGCAAGGGGGACTAGAGATATTTAATGAATTTCCACCCCATTTTTATCACTATAAATTAATAGTGATGGTTTCACCAAACTATGGCTTAAAAAAAACTCCAGTAGAGCGTAATGGCTCATACGGAAAAGCAGTCTCCCATTCCACCCTTAGTCTTGGTCTTTAAAGGTGACTTTGTCCCACTTCTCAAAGACATTCAATGTGTTATCAATATGGTCCTTCTCGTTTTTCTCACATTTTTTTTAGTGATTATACCTATAATGTCACAGCTTACGTCTTGAACTGACTCAGAGACCTCTGTAAAGAACTCTTTTCTTGCATGGTCACAAATATTGTCGATTTTCACTGAGACAACTATGTTCTATAAAGTTGCCATGAACACTGGATTAGTGAAAACTGAATCATTGCTTCTAGGGTAAATACAGGGCCAGTTTCCTGAGAGCTTCTAGTCACAACATTTTCATCAGTTCATCAACATATAACCTTGTTTTATGTGTGATCTATTTAGAGATGCCTTATTTAATAATATAGTTGGTTCCTTAGCATTAAACTCATGCACAACAGCACTGTAACTCATGCCTCAATGAAACTTCACACAGATTTTATCTCTAAGGCATATCAGTCTTCTTGTGTTTAGGAACACTAGACAATACTTCGGCACCAGGCTTGGGGGCTATTTCAAAGGGTGAATTCACCAACAAAAAGCACAAAAATGCAAAAAATGTGGTGCTGAATAGAAATGCGAAAAGGATACTTGTCTCCAGTATGAAAGCTGAATCAAGGATGCAGAGCATCTCCTGTATGACCGCATGCATGTCAGGCATGGATCCTGGGCAACTCAATTGTTCCCCCCTGCCCCACTCTGAGCATGTCTGTGAATGGAAAAGCACCATAGGTATTGATTTTTGGTTTCCTCAAAATTTAGTGAGTAGGCAAAAATCACAAATCAGGAATCCACAAATAATGAGGAACTGATTGTACATTGTTAAAAGACAGTGGTTGAGGAGATCCTTCTTCTCTCTGGGTTGTTCCAAATCTTAAAACATCAGCCAAAGTCATTGATTCATTGCCTAATCCATTAACCCAGGTACTTGGTGATAAAATAAAAATGATTGAATAGGCGATTTGGATGATAGGCCAAGTTGTGAATTCGCTAATGTGGCCCAACCTCTCAGTTTTATACATGAGCTGATAATACTGCTTGCTAAATGTCACATAGCAAATTTTTGACAGTCTGGGAAGCCCCAGGACTCTTAATGTATCAGTATTGTGTTGTTTCCACAGGTTCATGTTTCTTGAAGTAGTCACTGAGCATGTGCCTGCTTGAGGCCTCCAGTAATTGACTCATATCTGTGGTAATTCAACTTCAAAATTATCGAGCCCCTTCTCGGTGACTGAGCTCCTTGTGGACAGGGGCTGTGTCTTTTTCAGCTTATCCCCCACATCTAGCTTAGTGCTTGGCACATGAAAAATTTTTGATAAATATTAGGTAACTGAAGAGCATTGAGAAGTCAGGAGTCAAATTTAGGGCATTCTACAATTTCTCCCACTGAAAATGAAAATATACAACAGCACATGGTTCTGTGAGAGATGCAGGACATTTTTAGGCTGTGGTCACTCCAGTGGTTAAAGTCACAGGATCTGGAGTCAGACCAGGACTCAAGCCCAGTGGTGTGACCTTGAGCAACACACCTAACATTTCCGTGCCTCAGTTTTCCTTATCTGTAACACAGGGATAACAGTAGGTGCTACCACGTGAATTGGTTTTAAGGATTAAATATGGTAGTATCTATAAAGGGTTTATTCTAATGCCTCAATGTATTAAGTGTTCAGTAGATACCCCTTACTGATTTTCTTATCTCATTGGATTGACCAAATATACAGATTTAAGGAAGCATTAAATCACAGGAGGGCCTGCCATAAAATTCAGGGCCTAAGGACTAACTGTAGAAAGAGCATATATAGACTGGGACCTTTGGAAAGGTTTCTTAGGGGAGGAAGCACTTGACATGGATTTTAAGGGATAGCTGAGGTTTTCCTGGTGTGGAAGAGGAATCCAGAGAATGCTGATGGCATGATGGAAAGACTGTATCTGGCATGTTTGGGAGATGTGGAGGAGGATGGCTTGCTCATTATGTGGAATGGTGAGGGAAGTGTGTGGCACGACTGGGTAGAGATGCTGTGAGATTTAAAGGCAATTCATTGGGTGGAGGCATGAGACCTGCTCCTGGAACAAAAGAGAAGTGAATGAGCTGCTTTAAGCACCACTAGGAAAATTCACAAGTGTTTCCTTTGACTTAGAAGTGTGATTTTTATGTCTTTATAACTGGAAGAGGGTTCTCTCTTCTTAAAATGTCCTTGTTTTTGAAGTTACTCTCTGGGTGAGGAGTGACCAGCATATTTCAAAGGGATGATTCAGCTATCCTCAGGATTTCTGCCCCACCCCTTCTCTCAACCCTTCCCTCTGAAACACTGGTTTTCTCTGCAGGCTCTGGGGGAGGTGCAGAAATAGGTTTGTAATGTGAATCATGTATTCAAGGCCAACCAGATGCTATTTGCTACAAAGACACTCTGATGCTCAGGGCTGTTTTTGAACTATGGGCATATTCCTGCTTCTGCTGAGTTTGTCAACAGACCGAACCTCTTATTCCCACGATTCATGCACATATCACCCAAAGCATTGGATATCCCTTCATCAGCCCCCTTTATAGGAATTCTCCTTCAGTCTAGGCTGCGTTCAGTACACTAGGGGGTGGTATCCATGAAATGGGGGAATCAGTCAATGTTGCTGGAATGTACTTCTCCTATTCCTTTGTGTACTTTATGTATGGATTCTTTTTCGTGGTGGCTCATGCTACCCATCAAGTCTCTGACAGCGTCATCTGTCACTGCAAAAGGCCAGTATGCACACAGATTTTTTTTTTTTTTTGAGAGGTTTGTTTGTTTGTTTCAGGTCAGTGAGAGGGAGTACAAGTCTGAGGAGTGAATGCCTCTGATACATCACTTATGTCCATTTCTCCCAGGACTGTGGAATTGTAAGCCTTAAAAGGAAGTGGAGAGACTTCAGTTTTTCTCTCTGCCTCCACTAGGATTAGCTAGAGGGGACCCATAAAAAAAACCTATAAAATAATGTTGGGTGCAATGTCTGCTCAGCACTGCACCAGGCTCTACTTGGTGCTAAGGACATGGAGGGAAGCATGAGACGTGACTTAATAGCTGAGCCCTTGCTCATAGACCAGTGGTGGAAAACCATCGAAATAAAGCAGTGGATGTAAAGTGTTGTAATAGAAGGGAGGCTAATGGAGGTGGCAGCCAATCCCCATTCTATCCCTGTATTACATTTTTTTTTTGGCTATCACCGTGTTATAAAAACATTTTTCATTGAGTTCAACCCTCTTTTCACAACACATTTTTTATTTATAATGATTATAGCATATTTTCATATGGACTAGAAATTTATTAATATTTAATTTATCTGAGGTTTTTTTTTTTTTTTTGCCAGTTTCCCCCACCCAACTTCATTGAAGTATGATTGACAAATAAAAATTGTGTTTATGGCGTACAATGTGATGCTTTGATATATATATACATTGTAAAATTTTGTAATTAACAGAGCATACCTCCATTTTTCATATTCTAGCAATCACAAGCTGGAACACAGATGTTTTCTTCACTTTGTTCTTTTAGTATTGAAGTATGAGGTTTAGGTCATTCTAGAAGTTTCCTCACTAATAATAATTCTGTGAATTTGGACAGAATTTTATCTCCTGCCAGCCCAGGCCACTTTTCTTCATGATGGCTTGGTACAGGTGACTTGGCGAACGTTATGCCTGTTTGTGGAGGGGAAAGCAAAGCCCAGACTGGTGAGTCTCTAGCCCTGTGCTCTGTGCACAGGGTCAGGGTGAGGGTTGATGAGAGTTTGTGAAAACTCCTGTACGTGTCACAGGAGACAGTGGTCATAAGGAGCCAACCTTGGGGATCAGAACAACCTGGTCTAGAATTCCTCCTCTGATTCCTACCAGCTCCACGGCATGTGGGCAATGGCTTGACTTCTCTGAGACTCCATTTTCTCATCGATAAAGCAGAACGATCCCTCCTGTGTACATTTACTTCAAGGAGCAAGTATCAAAGTAACCAAAGAATTTACTAAGATGGCAGGATGTAGTAAATACTCAAAAGTAGTTCTTAGTCTTGTTAGGAAACAAAATTTTTCGGGTCCGCAGTCCAGGGTCTTGTCCTCCAGATGCAGCTGCCTGTCCTTCTTTTTGCTTGGTCATTGCTGTGACATGAAGACTGCTTTTATGGCTTTAGAAGAGGAGGACAGAAGAACTTTGGGTTAGCATTTTGCAACAGGCCATCGTAAGAAAGCTCTGGAGGTCAGCTGATGTGTTCTTCTCGTGCTGGGCCATTGGCCAAGTCACAACATCTCTGAACTTACGTATATTTGGTAGCAATATAGTGCTTACCCGACAGGGTTTTGTAAGGATTAATGAGACCGTAACATGCGGGGCCCCTGGCTAGGCACGTTCCGTGTGCTTGGGGAAAGGTACCTGTGCTTAGTATTTCTAGCAGTATTCTAATTTCTTATCCTCTGTTTACATTTCCTTGACTGCTATGGCAAGGCAATACTAATTTCCTTCTAGGCTTATGTAAAACAGGGAGCAGGCTTTGGGCCAGTTCTTATGGGTGGTGATAAGAGGATGCCAACCAGAGTTTCAAGTTCAGACTCATAGGGCTGTCCTGTCCCATGTCTTGCCCATTCTGCCCCAGAGGCCCTGTTAGCGCCTCCTCTGCCTCATCTCATCCCCTGGACCCAGTAAGGCCCTCCCTCCTAGGGAGGAACGGTTTGTACAAAAAACCCCACAACATCAGATTCTCCTGTCCTGTGGCATTTTCACCCACATTTGGAGCATACCTCCATTGTGCTGCCGTGTGCTACCTGGCATGTGGCTTTGAGTGACAAGATTACTAATCCGTGGTAATCATATTTTCATAATTAGTCCCTGGGAGGCCCTGCCGGCTGCTCTTGCCCAGGTAAACTCCGGCCTGCTGCTGAGTGTTTTCACCAACTGTCACCTCCCCAGGAGGGAGCTGTCGGTCTAGCACCCACAGCTGTTACGAAGAATTGCTTGTGTATTCTTCCCCATCTTCCCTTTTGGGTGCTTGGCTGCTAGAAATCCTTGCTTGATTAGAAGTTTACAATTATTGAGTCCACATCAGAACAGATACCAAAATTGGTTTAAGTATTTCCATCTTGCTGATCATTCACTGCCCGTTCCTCTTTCGTGGTTCCTTGCCTTACAGCCTCTCTGCCCACCTCCCCCCGAGATCCCTGCAGCAAGGGTGAGGGGAAAGTTCAAAGGCATTGCTGAATAAAAGAACACACGGCAAGACATTAATTTTTTACCAGGCAAAGTTTTGGCAGGCACAGGGGCCTCGCCCTGTTTGTCTTATTGAAGACGGTGGGAAGAGTGCTTTTGAAGGTTGTGTTCACAGGGACCACTTTGGCCACTAAGGGTTGGTGAACCCTGGACCTTTCCCCTGCACTCTGGAGTCCTGCCTTGATTGGACAGATGGTAACCAGGCTGTGCTGGTCATTGAGCTCTTGGCATAGGTCAGACACCATGCTAGGGGGTCTTATTCTTCATCCTTTTGAATCCTTATAGCACCTTAGGAAGTAAATTCTAGCCATCCTCTCCTTGTTAGAGATAGACAAGCAGCCAAGGTACAGAACATTGAGAGACTTGCCCAAGGTCCCTCAGCTAGAAGGCGGCAGATCTGGGCCTCAAGCTGGGAGTGCTCTCCAGAGCTGGCCAATGTAACCACTGTGCCCCATTCTGTAGTGTGTGAACTAGAGATACCAGGAATCAGCACCGTCAGGCGAGCTGGCAGTGTCTTTGAGGAGAGAGGAATCATGGCCCAGTGACAGGGCTGATTCTGAGTCCTTTGCTGGTAACTGGAGAAGTGGAGATGTGTTTGTTTCCTCTGAACCCTGGGCAGGGTCAGAGGAGGAAACTGCCACAGGACCAGCGCAAGAACTCATGGTTTCCATCACTGGGCTCAGGTACCATCAAATCTGCCCTGGGGGCCTGTGTCTCTGGACTCCTCAGCCTATGGTTCTTATGAGGTCACCTCTGCAGTGGAAACCAGAGTATCAGGGGCCCCTGCTCTCCTTCACAAGCCCTGCTCTTCTATTTCATCAAATCTCCAGGGCTTTATACTGACACCTCACTGGTCCTCTTTACTCAAGGGATGGGAAAGAATTATAGGGTTCTTTTATGTTCCTCTGTGTTTGCTAACATCGGTGGAGTGCTTGCTGAATGCCAGACACACTCTGATAAGAGTTTTACATGCATCATCTCTCTTAATTACCCTTTCACCATTCTGGTAGAAAGACACTGTTAGGCCTATTTTGCTGGTAGGGGGACTGAGGCTTGACAAAGTTAAGAAACTTGACCAAATAGTGAGTGTTGAGTGCCAGAATTTGAACCTGCATAGATTCTACTCTTAGCACCATCTAGTTATAATGAATTGTATGTGTGTGTATGTGTGTGTGTGTGTGTGTGTGTATAAGAGAGAGAGTGAGCGAGCAAGAGTGAGTGAGCACAAGGGTACCCTGGCTTCATTGAGTGAATTAGGACTCTCCTTGTCGATGGAAATATTGACTGTTTAAATCTTACTTTCTCAGTGAAGTCTTGTATCTCCTTCTCTATGCCTAAAGTTTGCATTATAAATATAACAGTGGCTTCTAAAAGTTACTACCTTCGCAGTCTTGGGTGAGCACTCCCAGATGAAGTTCATACACATATGGGCTTCTAGCAAAAGTTGGTACACTGACCTCAGCAAGGCTTATCTCTGTCTGGTTAAGCACTCAGAAAGTTGAAAGTAAATTAAGAAAATCACACTGTGGAGAGAAGGAAAATTGTTGGTTCCTCACAGTGACCAAGGTCAAAATTTCCCTGGGAAGATCTCTTAACTACATCTTACTGACTGCCTATCCAAAGCCATAAGCAATAGTGAATTTACTTTGTCGGAAAAAAAAAAAAAGGGCATTTTTTGTCTCAGCAGAGGCCACAGAGCTACAGCTCAAGGTGTCTGAGTTGTTGAGAAAACATGGCAGTTAAAATCACCTAAATTTCCTAGTAGGGTGGTGAGCTCCGCAGCAACTGTTGAGGAAATCAAGGTGGAGAGGTGGAACCAGGTTCTTAGCCTAGGTTTGGTTTTGAATTCATCATCTACTCGAGACTACATTTGTATATATAATAAACAGAATGAGTTTCTTAGTTTCAAGTGACCTCATAATTTGACCACAGAGGTATAGCTGGCCTTCCCAAGCACGTAAAATGCCACATTAACCTGGATTATGTTGGCATCTATGGGCTTCTTCCTCTGGGGCACAAGGGGAGCTGGTTAATGGTAATTTTTTACCTTTTTTCCTCTTATCACCCTTCTAACCTCCACAGTTTGCCCCCATGTATTTATGGGTGTGGAAAGAGGTACCTGATGTACAGTTGACCTTTGTACAATGGGTTTAAAAGTGGACATTTTTGGATATAGTATAGTGCTATAAATATATTGCTATTTTCTTTTCTCTAACTTTATTATAAGAATACGGTATATAATACATATAACATAAAAAGCAAGTGTTCATTGATTGCGTTATCAGTAAGACTTCCCATCAGTAGTAGGCTATTAGTAGTTATGTTTTTTGGGGGCTCAAAAGTTAAATGCTAATTTTTCAACTGCACTGGGAGTTGGTGCCCCTAATCTCCATGTTGTTCAAGAGTCAACTACACTTGTAAATAATCCCCTTATATCTTTGGCTCTTTTCTTCACACTCAGAGATGTCCATCTTTTGCCATTATTACCAGTGACCTTTATAAGAATCAAGCAAGTTCAACAAAAGTTTGTTGTGTATCTATTATGTTTCAGGCGATATGCACCAAGAGTCCATTTGCCTTATGGACATTCCAGTAAGGGAAGACATACATTAAACAGACATATCCCTGAAGAAGCAGCTTTCTATCGAGATGCCAAAGGGTGCAAATCTTCATCACATGTAAGCAGGACTGTGTTCCCTGCCAAAATGTCCTGTTCTCTTGCTGAGGTGCATATTGCTGCCTGATCCTTAAATCAGCTCCATGTACCTCTTAAAACCACTTTTCCAGCTTCTGCCTATTCTAGGTGCTCAGATAGAAATTCAGGTCCAAGCCTGGGGCAGGTGTGAAGTGGATGAGGGGTCAAAGACAACAAGATCATAGACACCATATTCTCCTATTTGCCCAAGATTTTTCCTCTGGGTTCCCTCACATATAATTTCTAAGGGTCATTCCAAACTCTTATATGCCTAGAAGTTGGTTGTAAATTATTATGTTGATATACATGCATATATGTACACATGTGCATATAGAACACATACACTCTCACTCTTGAAAGATGCTTTTGGGGAACTTTCTATGAAAAACTCTGAAAGATTAAGGACCATCTCATGTCAAAGAGGCAAAATGAGGCTCCAGATCATAGCTGGTCTACCTTAGAGGTGCTTCTGGGCCCCAGAGGATTGGATGAGCAAGCTCCTTTAGTGTCATGATTCCTGAAGTGTTAGTGAGCTGTGGATGGAGACTCCATCATAGAGGCATTATGAGTAAAACATGCATTTCAAATAGAGGTGGTGGGGTTTCTCATAGAGGCATAGCCCCCCTTCTGTCCTGAATACTCTTCCCCTGGAACTCGGCCCAACTGGATCCTTCTTCTTCTTAGTTTTTTTTTTTTTTTTTTTTTTTTTAAGATTTTATTTATGTATTTGACAGAGAGATTGCAAGAGCAGGAACCCAAGCAGGGGGAGTGGGAGAGGGAGAAGCAGGCTTCCTGCTGAGCAGGGAGCCCAACGTGGGGCTTCATCCCAGGACCCTGGAATCATGACCCAGGCTGTAGGCAGACACTTAATGACTGAGCCACCCAGGCACCCCCAACTGTATCCTTCTAAAGAGTTCTTAGTTCAGATGTCACTTTTTCAGAGAGACTTTCCCTTAGCCCTCAGACTAAAACCATCCACTGTGCAATCTCTATCCTATTTGCCTTATTTTTAAGGACCTTTATCATTGTCTGAAAGTCCCCCATTTTATTCAGTCTTTGATTGAAGACAGCCCCCACCCCATACCACACACTAGAAAGAAAATTCCGCACAGTTCCTTTCTATTTTGCTTGCACCGCCTGAAACAGTACCTAGCACATAGTAAGTACTTAATAAATATTTAAGTGAATGAATAAATGAATCCCCCCACCCCCGCCCCACCCCCGGTATATTGGTTGGAAGACTGAAGAGGGTATTAGGCATGCAGCATCTATCATCTTAGACTAGTCTCCTCCCTCTTTGGGAGAACATAATTGGCTCATTCAGGACTGCATCTACATGCCTGAAATATTAACAGCCTGGTGGACTGGCCATCCCTGTTCTGTAACTGCTTAGCTCTACTGACTCTTGAGTTGGGAAGTGTTTGCCATTTCACTCCTCATCTGCTGCTTCATGGGGAGGAGCTGTGATGCTGGCAGGAATGCCTTGGGAATTCTTTGACTGCTTTTCAGAAGATGGCTGAATTCCCTGAAAGCAGAAGCTTATATGAGGTGGCTGTGAATTCAGGGCGGGGGGGCTGGAGCCATGCTGCCCCCTCCTTCTGCCCCCGTGTGCGTGACCAGTGAAGGAGTGACTAGGGTAGCTACAGAATGTCAGAACCAGAAAGGTATCCTAGCAGACTTGAGGACTGTCCTTTCTCAGGGTTTGAGAAACATCAGGAAATCTTGGTTCCCCACCGCCTTCTCTACCTAGCTTTTTCTTCTGCTCACTACTCAAGTTCACAGTCCAGACGCTCAGCCTTCCTGCCTTCCAGAAGGTCTGAAGTCACATTACAAACTAAAACTTGGTGTATTATGAGCTGGTGTAAAAATCAGATGAAATCCCTGGGTTTAGGTTAACCTCTCAAATTTATAGAGCAGAAATAATTTTTGAGTCCCTATAGCATGCATACTTATTATCTATTCATTATTGCTTTGAATTCTTAGAAAAACCCCTGTGAAGTATATAGTGATTTTTTTTGTTGTTGTTATTAATCCCCATCTTAAGGGTGAGAACACCAAGTTTCAGAAAGAATGACTTTGGCTATGACAGGCAGCTAGAAAGAGGCAAGGCTGGAATTGAAACCTTGGTAACAAGCTTCCACGGCCAGTATTTTTATTAGGCCCTAGCTGCCTTCTAGAACAATTCAAATTGGAATGTACAGTTTTAGATGTTGGCCCATTAGGAAGGTGTAATTTTTGTAGTTTAATTCTGTAAGACATTTGAAAGGCATAAGCAAATAATGAGAAAAGCAACATTTAGGGAGCTCCCTGAATGGGCCATGCAGCACCTTGAGAGAGAGAGGGAGAGAGAGAGAGTGTGAGTGTGGCGGAGGGAAGTATGGCAGAGGGATTGCTTCCGGGTCGTTGTGGAGGGTTAGTTGTGGAGAGACAGTTTCAGATATAGGAAAACAGAGTAAAAGTTTTTTTCATGTTGTAACTCTCGTTAGGCCCCAGGCTTGGACAATTTTGTTGATGTTTCCTCCTGTCTACAGCTAATTTTATAATTTTATAATGTTCTGTCTCCACAGTTACATTTTATTAGCCAAAGTACCTCAACTCTATGAAACTATTCCATCACCCTAGGGAAAACTCATTATAGATTATATCTTTGTGGCTAGTGTGTGTGTGTGTGTGTATCCATGTGTGAAGCTGTGGAGTGATCATTATGTGTTGGGTGCTTGCAGATAAAAATCAGTTGGGCATAGTACCTACCTTCAAGAGAATGTCAGTGTAGCAGAGGTATTAATATAAGGAGACAAATGATGGTAATGCATGGTCAGGTGAATTGTTTCCTACAAGATCTGCAAGGACCACCTGGGGTTCAAGAGAGACATTAGTGTTATATCTGATAGGGTGGAGAGTTTTTGAAATGGGCCCAGAGGGAGGTATATTTACACAACCAGAAAAGGGAAGGGTAATCTAAGCAGAGAGAACTGAATTAACAAAGGCAGAAAGGCAGGAAAGCAAACAGGCTTATTCAGAGACCAGAGTATCTTAGTTTGGTTGGAATTTAGCCTATTCCTAGAGCAGTGTTTCTTAAGCTTTTTCTTTTTTTAATTTGACTGAAAACTATTTCAGCAAAATATCTTACAGTCCACCTGTGCCATCCACGCTTATTGATGGGAATCCCATTTATCCACATATGCACGTGTATAGTAGTTTTCACTGTTATATGGCAGCCAAATAGTTGAGTGGAATATTGAGTTACAGTCCTTAAGAACTCTCCAATAGTGTTAATTACAGCTTACAACTACCAAATTTTGGCCCCTATCCACTTAGTGGATTCTAGTAAAAATGTTCAGTCATGGGTATAAACAATCATCTATGGGATGGATCATAATTATCTCTTGAGATTTGAGAAAACGATTTGCATTTTTTGATTAGTTCATGATCCTTTGGGGGATCCTTGGGATTCATCAATAAGCCATTGATCATACTTTTTTTAGAGATTTTTTATTTTATTTATTTGATAGCGAGAGAGGGAACACAAGCAGGGGGAGTGGGAGAGGGAGAAGCAGGCTTCCGGCTGAGCAGGGAGCCTGATGTGGGCCTCGATCCCAGGACCCTGGGACCATGACCTGAGCCGAAGGCAGACGCTTAACGACTGAGCCACCCAAGCACCCACCATTGATCATACTTTGAGAAACAGTGGCAGAAAGGGATGATGGAAAATGAAAAAAACTGAGACCTTGTTATGGAGAACTTCACAAGAAATAAAGAGTTGTGCTTAATTTACACTTAATTGTCATTGAAAATATTTGAACAGAACAGTAGAATATTTTGAGGTTAATTTTTTTTTTTAAATTTTATTATGTTATGTTAGTCACCATACCATACATCATTAGTTTTTGATGTGGTGATCCACGATCCATTGTTTTCGTATAACACCCCGTGCTCCATGCAGTACGTGCCCTCCTTAATACCCATCACCGGGCTAACCAATCCCCCCTTCCCCCTCCCCTCTAAAACCCTGTTTGTTTCTCAGGGAAATAGTCTCTCATGGTTCATCTCTCCCTCCAATTCCCCCCCCCCATTTTTCCCTTCTATCTCCTAATGTCCTCCATGTTATTCCTTATGTTCCACAAATAAGTGAAACCATATGATAATTGACTTTCTCTGCTTGACTTCTTTCACTTAGCATAATCTCCTCCAGTCCCATCCATGTTGATGTAAAAGTTGGGTATTCATCTTTTCTGATGGCTGAGTAATACTCCATTGTATATATGGACCACATCTTCTTTATCCATTCATCTGTTGAAGGGCATCTCGGCTCTTTCCACAGTTTGGCTATTGTGGACATTGCTGCTATGAACATTGGAGTGCATATGGCCCTTCTTTTCACGACATCTGTGTCTCTGGGGTAAATACCCAGGAGTGCAATTGCTGGGCCATAAGGTAGCTCTACTTTTAATCTTTTGAGGCACCTCCACACTGTTTTCCAAAGTGGCTGTACCAACTTGCATTCCCACCAACAGTGTAAGAGGGTTCCCCTTTCTCCACAATCTCTCCAACATTTGTTCTTTCTTTCCCTGTCCATTTTTGCCATTCTAACTGGTGTAAGGTGGTATCTCAGTGTGGTTTTGATTTGGATTTCCCTGATGGCTAATGATGATGAACATTTTTTCATGTGTCTGTTAGCCATTTGTATGTCTTCTTCAGAGAAGTGTCTGTTCATCTCTCCTGCCCACTTTTTGACTTGATTATTTGTTTTTTGGGTGTTGAGTTTGAGAAGTTCTTTATAGATCTTGGATACCAGCCCTTTATCTGTAGTGTTATTTGCAAATATCTTCTCCCATTCTGTGGGTTGCCTCTTTGTTTTGTTGACTGTTTCCTTTGCTGTGCAGGAGCTTTTTATCTTTTTTTTTTTTTTTTTAAGATTTTATTTATTTGACAGAGAGAGACACAGCAAGAGAGGGAACACAAGCAGGGGGAGTGGGAGAGGGAGAAGCAGGCTTCCCACGGAGCTGGGAGCCCGATGCGGGGCTCGATCCCAGGACCCTGGGATCATGACCTGAGCTGAAGGCAGGCGCTTAATGACTGAGCCACCCAGGCGCCCCCAGAAGCTTTTTATCTTGATGAAGTCCCAAAAGTTCATTTTTGCTTTTGTTTCACTAGCTTTTGGAGATGTATCTTGAAAGAAGTTGCTGTGGGCAATGTCAAAGAGGTTACTGCCTATGTAATTTTAAGGAGGAGACAGTGTTTGGAAGTATTAAAGAAGGAAGAGGTTGGAGTGCAGGTTAACAGGGTAAGAGAGAGGTCGTACCCAGGTGAGTAGAAATGAGACAGGTGATAGTAAACTTGCAGAGAGAGAGAATCAACAGATTTGGCAGGTTGAGTGGGTGTTAAACTGTAGAAAAGAGGGAGCAGAAGGCTTGGCTAGGATGGCAGGGTACTTATGAAAATGGTGCCATCAACATAAACTGGCAAATTATGAGAAAAGCTCTTTTGCTAGGGAAAACAACAAAAATTCTTCTAAAGAATGATTGCTGAAAAAATTGGGATTAAAAAATATTTCCAGAAACTTCCAGGCACTATGTGGTGAATCACATGGAAAGAATTTTAATTTTTCTAACCAAAACATTGTCGCAGCATGTTGGTTAACTTTAAGGGAAAGAAGTCCGGGAGCCAAATTGTACCTCTACCAAGATGGATATAGCTCATATTGGGTACTAGAGGGTATCAGAAGTTGGGATAGGTCAGGGAATACTCCCTTCCTTCTTGACTAGGTCCTATATGGAAGCTTCATGTCCCCTTAGTACTCTTATTTTAGTTTTTCATTCAGAGAAATCCATAAAAGCTTCCGAAGTTCAAAAGGATGTCCACTAACTTGCCAAAACAGATTTACCTGTTCAATGGAGTAGGTAGAACTGGTTGCTAAGTTATGAAAGAGCCAATGTCAAGTGTGCTATATCTTCCAGACCACATTGCTCTGTCATACAACTCCAGGGGTGCCATTTGCCTGGATGGTTGTAAATGATGTCCCATGGATTTGTGCAATATGGTAGCCTGGATTCCCATTGAACTACTCTTTTTTTTTTTAATGGTAATGATTTGCTTTGGCCTTTTTTTGCATTGACAGCAACACAAAGTTCTGAGAGGACAGTGTTATTTGGGTAGAGTTAGTGTTCATGCCTCTGTTCCCCAGTGCTTCATTTTTTCACTTTTATTATCCTCACCACATGGTATTGCGATTTCTCTGTCTGTAGGCTCACTTCAACTCTTTATTGGTAGAAAAGAACAGATGATGATGTAGGAGCATATTCCTTAAGGGTCAGGTTTCCTCAAGTGGTAATTGTCTAAAGGCACAAAGCTCTATCAATGTGTCTGGGTTGGATGGATAAGTTTTGGCTTAGTAAACCATGAATATCCAGGGATTTCTTAATGGAGACAGAGAAACTACTCAGAGGGAAATGAAAAGCACATCACAATTTCATGGGCTTTGTTTGTTGATGACTGATACCTGAAAGAATCTCTTTTAACTTTCAAAAGCTTTTAAAAAAATTGTTATTTTTATTAAAATATAATGTATTATTTGTTTCAGGGGTACAGGTCTGTGATTTATCAGTCTTACACAATTCACTGTGCTCACCACAACACATATCCTCCCCAATGTCCATCACCCAACCACCCCATCCCTCCCACCCCCGCTCCACTCCAGCAACTGTTTCCTGAGATTAAGAGTTTCTTATGGTTTGTCTCCCTCTGTGGTTTTGTCTTGTTTCATTTTTTCCTCTCTTCTCCTATGATCCTCTGCCTTGTTTCTCAAATTCCACATAATCAGTGAAACCATATGATAATTGTCTTTCTCTGATCAACTTATTTCACTTACCATAATACCCTCTAGCTCCATCCATGTTGTTGCAAATGGCAAGATTTCATTTTTTTGATGGCTGCCTAATATTCCATTGTATATATATACCACATCTTCTTTATCCATTCATTTTTCGATGGACATCTGGGCTCTTTCCATAGTTTGGTTGTTGTGGACATTGCTGCTATAAGCATTGGGGGGCAGGTGCCCCTTCAGATTACTACAACTTCCAGATGCTTTTGAGAAAGTTTACAGTCAAACTCTTACCACAGTGTAAATGAATTCAACAAAATACAGTCTTCTCTGCTAGCCACCTGAGAAAAGGGCACTAAGGTGATGAGTGGGTGGGTTGGAAGACAAAATGTTACAGATGTGGGTTTTTGAATTGTCAGCAGTGAGCAGAAGTAAGGGAGATTGTGCCACCAAAGAAGGGAGGAACTTGGGAAGTCTAGGTGTCAGATGAGTGCAGGTGACGTTGCCTGCTTTATCATTTGGTAAAGGTACTCCCTGCTGAGCAGGAAGTGCTAAAACTCCCATGCTACCAGCCTATCTGACCCAAGCCCAATACCACTTCTCTTGTACAAACACCTTGAGGCTGCTTTCTGGCTAAAACCATGGAAGGGCTGAAAAGTTACCTCTGTTGGATAATGAGAAAGGATAACCCAGGGCGACTGATTTGCTTATGAGGAGCTCTGAAGAACCAAACCTGGCAATGACTTATGGTTGAAAGGACACTTTGTCACATGAGGGTCAGGGTAGCCAGCTCCTGGGAATTTGCACAAATCTGTGTCAGTCACAGGGTTTAAGCCACAATTTCTAGTTCTGCATTTTGTGATAGGCTGTATATTAGCAGTATCTGGATCTGTGGACAAGAAGAAAGTATTAAAGGAGACCAGGCATTTTCTAGAAGACATGGTTTGAGAGAGGCACAAAAACTTCAACCAAGATGGCACGAACATAGAAACTGATGCCTTAGTGTCAAGTAGACCAATATTGAAAGTGAGGTTGGCAAGGTCTTTCTCTGGTCTAGAGAAAATCATGGGGATGACATGAGAGAGGAGAGCTAGTTTTTACATTTAAAGGCTTATATAATAAGTTCAATTATAATTTCCCTCAAAGTGAAATTCTGACCCAAATGCCTGTGAAGGGCTTGTTAGTACTTGTTCACTCCCACATGGTGGGTTGTATCCTAAGATGGTTAATTTTGTGTGTTAACTTGGCTGGGTCATGGTGCCTAATTAGATGGTCAAACATTATTCTGGATGTTTCTGTGAGGGTGCTTTCAGGATTAGATTAGCATTTAAGTCAGTGGACTTTGAATAAAGCAAATTATTCTCCACATTGTGGGTGGGACTCACCCAATTAGTTGAAGGCATTAATAGAACAAAATTGATCTCTTTTGAGAAAGATGGAATTCTGCCAGTAGATGGTCTTTGGACTTGAACTATACCATTGACTCTTCTGGATCTCCAGGTTGCTGGCCCACCCAGATTTGGACTTGCCAGTCTCTATAATGAAAGTAAATCTTTCTCTCTCTTTCTCTCTCTCTCATACACACACACACACACACACACACACACCCCACACACACCCTATTGGTTCATTTCTCTGGAGAACCCCAATACAGATCCTACTAGAGATTCTTTATCAGTTATGACAGGCTAGGTTATGCTGTGGTAACCAACAACTTCTAAAATTCAGTGACTTCATACAACAACAAAAATGTTTTTCACTTTTGCTGTGTGTTCAAAGAAGATCAGCTTGTGAGTCCTGCTCATCAGTGACCCAGGTTACATAGCCTGTCTTGATATGAGAGGAACATAATTGTATGATAAGGAAAGGGGATATGACCGCCTCTTAAAGCTGCCACCTGAATGTGGAAAAGGTCCTTCCACTCACATATCTTTGGCTGATGCTAGTCATGCAGCCACTCCCCTTCAAAGAGGGCTGAGGAAGTACAATCCTACCTTGTGCCCAGAAGGAGGTCAAAAGTACCTTCCAAAATAATCCAAAATTTCCTCATTTACCTCTTAAGGGATTGTTATGTGGAATTTCCATGGGCCTGAGATTCAGTAGATATGGAGCCACTGGCTGGTTTTCCTGCCTGAGGAGGAATTCCACATGGAGAATAGTAAAGCTGAGAGGAGAGAAACTGATTTCTGGTAGTATATTGTCGGATGTCCTGGATCTAGTCGTGTGAAGCTACCTCTGAACTTCTGAGTTGTAAGAAATAAAACAATCCACTTTTTTTCTCTAGGCCACTTTGCACTGGGTTTCTGTCACTTGCAATCACAAGTTTCCTGAGGAATATAGTGATGATAAAAAACCACTTCATTTCTGGATTCTTGAATACTTTTTGTTCCTTGAGCACTGGCTGTACTTTTCTATTTTAACACTTGCACTGTTCCTTCTGCTTAAAATATCTTCCTTTTTCCTTCCATCTATTAGCCAAAATGTTTCTGCTACTTCGTTTGGTTACTGCTGCCTCTACGAAGTGATTCCTAATCAATTTCCCTCCCCTATCTTCAGCCAAAATCAATCTTTTCCTTCTATAGTCTTACAGTAATGAACTTGAACTTCTGTTACATTTGTTTTATTGTCTTGTACTAGCCAATGCTTAGGGAACACTTCTTGGGTACTGGGTGCTTTCCATTTCTACAGAAATAGATTGTTCTATTTCTCAGATAACCCTATGGAGTAGGTGCCATTATAACCAGTTTACACATAAATTACAATTTAGAAAAACTGATTGAATTTCCTTAGATCATACAACTGGGACCTGGGATTTGGACCCCAGATGATCTGGCTCCAGAGTTTACACCTTTCATCTTCATGAATATTTGGAGACCTGGCTTGTCTCTTCTACTAGACTGTATCTTGTGTGGTAGAAATCCTCTAGTCAAATTGAGGATCACACCTCATAAGTATACAGGATCTTACAGCCTGTAATTTGCATGCTAACTTCATTCCTAGCTTCACCTTATGTTTCTTGTCCTCATTTTATTGTTTTCCCAATTTCTTCAACTTTTTCTAAGTTTTATTTTACTACATTGTAGCATTTGCATTTTTGTAAGCCCCCTCAATCCTTTCTAGGTTGGGGGAAAATAAATGAATAAAATGAAAATAAAATGGTAGATTGTAAGTTCCTTAAGGGTAAGGATCAACTTTGTTTATCTTAACATTTTCTATAGTTCATAACTCTAGAACTCTGAAAATGTGTCTTGAATTTGAGGTGAAATCTCCAGGTTTTGAGGATTAAGAAGTATCAGGTGTAAGGAAGGGTGCTGGGTCGTGACTATGCCTAAAATTTCTACAGGGGTGTGTGTGTGTGTGTGTGTGTGTGTGTGTCTGTCTGTCTGTCTGGCAGGGTGTGATGGGGGTGGCACTCTCCCTTGCTGTACCAGAGAGAACAAAATAAGGCCTTTTGCTGCAGCACAAATAATTGACTTTGCCATCCTGCTTTCCAGAGTAGCTGAATATTTTACCTTCAGCAACATTCTGAGTTCCTTGTGAAACTGGAAACAGCGACAAACTATTTTTGAGTCTTTTTGTCATCCAGGAAAAACTAAAATGCTGACTGGCATGAAGGGCTGGAGGTGTCTTTTATTACAGCCCTCCTTCAGCTGCGTGACTTGTTGGTAAGAAGGAATTAAACACAGTGGGAGCCGCCCTCAGCTTGGGCCGGGCTGTGCCCTCCTCAGAGAATAATTTGGAACTTATTTTCTTCCATTGTTAAGCATTTCTTGGTAAGGGCAGACACAACTTGAGTTGAAATGCCTCTGTTAATGCTCATTTACAGCCAGAATGAGAAAAATAGCCATGTTTGGCTGGCTTCTGAGAAAGCAACTCTTTTAAGGCGTGGAGAGCAGGAAGGAAAGGAGCCACAGGAAGCAGTCTCATGGCCGGTTGGATCCTACATTGTGTTTCTCTCAGAGCCCCCTCCATCATTTTCTCTTCTCTCTCCAACACAATTCCACTGTTCTAGCACTTTCCAAAATCCTGTAATTCAGTTTTATCTAAAAACATTTCCTGCATTCCTGCTGTGTGCCAGGCACTGTGCTAGATCCTGGGGCAGGCAGGAGACATAGAAAAGCTGCTCTGATTGAGTAAATTTGTTATTTGGGGTATGATTGTTGCTAGTGTTTGAGCACAGTTGGCTGATAGGGATCAGTAAACACCAAAATAGCAATACAGAGTAATTTGCATTGGGAATGTTGACTCCTGATGTATGTATATCTGGGTGAAGAGAGGAATATGGTGACCCATTTAAAAGTTTTCTCCTTTGGTGTTTTAAAATACTCAACTTTAAAATAGACCCCTCTCTGTATTTCGCCTTCTGCAGAATAAGATCTATCAGAAAAACAACAGCTGACTGAAGCTCAGGTAAAATTCCTGCCTATGAGCAGGTTGTATGGACTGGGTTGTCTCTTAGGGTTATGCGGGTTTATGTACAATTGATCAAGCTCTCTTCCTTGCTGTCTGTTTCTTATGTTTCTGTCTCTCAATCCCGGTATTTTCCCCACATGGCCTCCAAGATAGGCGAGGCCTTTCAATATTTTCTCTTCTTTGTGAAGGGATAGAGATAATCCCAAATGTGAAAGATGAGAACTGTGGCAATGAGTCCCCACCATCCTGACTGCCTACTTAAGACTCAGGCCAACAGAGGACATTGCCTTTGGTATTGGTGGAGAGAAGCTGGTGTTTGCAAAAACAGTTTTAATCTTTGACTAAAATTGAAAGAGTATTTGGGGGTGGTGAGTTGCAAGTAGAAGATGAGAAAGTCTATCCTTCTCAAAGGATATTATTTAGACTATTAAAAACATCTGTGTAAGCCTCAGTGAAACAATAAGCAGGGGTTTAAGACACACTCTTAGTTTGTAGCTCAGTCATAGTTCTGGCAGGAAAAATATGGGACCTTCAAACCAGTTAATTCAGGTGAGTGTAATTGAGGGAACGACTAAGGGAAACCAACAAGGGATGGTGTAGTTCCCTAGGGTTAGCCGCAGTCAGGAGACAGATAATACCATCTTAGCCCTGAAAGGTCAAGGTGGAGGAAGGAGTGAGTGGAACTGAAGAAAGTACAGGCTATCCAAAAGGTGCTGTGACCTTAGATAGAGAGACCCTGCAGGAAGGAATCCAGAAAATACACACTCTGACCTCACTCCCTGGTATGTTGCTGGTGTTTTACATTGACTCTACTCACTAGAAGCTAGAAGCCAAGGGATTCTGTTAATCAATAAAGTCATCCTTCCAGGGCACAAAGTGGGATAAAGGAGGAGAGGAGAGTAGCCCTGGAGGGGTAAAGGGGGAAAATAACAGGTAGTTTGCCTATGGTGAAGCAAAGAAGTATGGCAAAAGGACAATTGGATTATAAGTGAGAAGTTATGAATTTTGTTATTGGCTTTACCATTTACAAGTCAATTGACTTTGGGAAACTGCTTCATTCTTCTGAGCATCAGTTTTACCAGTTGTAGCATGGGAATAAATAGCTCTAGGCCTGTGAGGCCAAATAGTTATGAGGCAGTACTTGTAGACCAATGTTCTTTGAAGGAAGAAGTTATAAAAATCTATCAGCAACACAGTTGACATTTTTTAAAGATTTGTTTATTAATTTTAGAGAGAGAAAGAGAGGGAGGGAGGGGAAGAAGGGAGAGGGAAAGAGAATCTTAAGCAGACTCCATGCTAAGTGGGGAGCCTGACATGGGGCTGTCTCACGACCCTGAGATCACGACCTGAGCTGAAACCAGGAGTCAGGTGCGCAACTGATTGAGCCATCCAGACACCCCAACATTTAATCCAATTTATTTTGTATTGAGTGGATATAGTTTAAGTCATGGTAAGATCCTCAGATTCTATCTTTGGCTTTGGATTAAAGCAGAAGGGACAAACCCATATTGACTTCAAATGAGTGTTTCCACTTCGGTTCTAAAAGGCACTCTGCAAGGTACTCAACTTATTCAATATGAAAAGGAAGGATTCCAAACTATGCCATTAGTAAGAGGAGAACTTAAGGATCTGCTCCATCCATGCCTCCTTATCTCCTCTGAACAGACATGGGAGATGGTGTTTGGATTGGAACAACACAAACCTCTTAGTTCCATTAAGGTTGAGGAGGGAAGAAGGTGTGGGTTGCAGTTCTTCTCTTCATTTGTTAACATTTTCGGTCAATGGCTGGGCCTCCTCTCTAGGAATTAGAGACTTCCTATCTTCTATATCTCAGTTCAGTTGATATCTATTGGGACATCTGCTCAGCCTATGACACTTCTCTGGAAAGAGCCTCAGAAGACCACGTTGTTACTTTGTGCCCAATAAACAAAGATGGTGCATGCCTGACCCAATAGTCTCTCACCTGGGAGGCCAGTTTTCTGCTAGTTGTTTGAACTTAGGTCAAACATGGGAGCTGGGGTGCCATCATCCCTTGCTGTGTGAAGGAGCAGAGGAACCCATCTACTGAGAGAGAATGCAGCAGCTGTACAAGGAGGTGAAGTGGAAGAGAGATAAGGAAACCAATGGGAGAAAGCGAAGGAGCACAAGAGTGAGGCATGCACCTGAGAAGGAGGAAGTCAATGCCTTGCTTCTCATAGGCAGTCTTTGTTTGAGTTCCTGTTAGTAGTGAGGCCTTACCATAGCAAGATCCCCTCTTCCCCCAACATCACTGGTCAGATGAGGTTTCTGATGCCAGTAGCTGAAAGAACACTAAAAAACACAGGCTTAGATGCAATGGACACCTCTGGGAATGGAGGGACAAGTTGGGGAAAAAAACGAATGGGCCCCGTTCCTTCTGAGGAACTTTGTTTCCTCCTCTTGGCCCCTTCAAAGAACCCTTCACCCAGAAAATGGAAGGTCAGGGCTAGTACTCCCAGGGGGCCTCCTCATGGTTGGGAAGCAGGCTATGTTCCCTGCCGGATACATAGTAAACCTCCGGCCCAGTGATTCTTCCCATTTCACAATTACATGAAATTACCAATAAGAAACCTTCCTGCCGGGGCGCCTGGGTGGCTTAGTCGGTTAAGCAGCTGCCTTCGGCTCAGGTCATGATCCCAGGGTCCTGGGATCGAGTCCCGCATCAGGCTCCCTGCTCTGCTGGGAGCCTGCTTCTCCCTCTCCATCTGCCTGCTTCTTTGCCTACTTGTGCTCTCTCTCTATCTCTCTGTCAAATAAATAAATAAAATCTTAAAAAAACAAAACAAAACAAAACCTTCCTGCCATAAAACAGTGTGAACTTATCTACCTCCTGAGCATATTTGCAGTCAACAGCTTTAGAGTATCAATTAAGTTCTTGCACATTACTTCAGCCTCTCTCTTAACATCCACACTTTATGACTTTGTACACTCAGAGCAACAACGGAAATTATCCTTTAATTAAACCAACCCTATACCCTTCTAGAGCATTTGTGTGCATATACACAGGTCAGTGGGAAGGAGGCCTCGTGGAGTTTGCACTTTTTCCAATAAAAGTCATTTGTTCGGTCCATTATTCCTATTAATAGTAATAAAAAAAATCCCTTTTGTATATATAGTTCTGGTTACAAAGCATTTTTTTCAGTCAGTCTTTGCAATTGTGTCATGAGGTTGATGCAACGGAGACCATTCGCTGTGTTTGGCGTGTATTCGTCTTAGTGGTGATACCTTCCTTTCATAAAGGGTTTACTCTGTGTTGGGCACTGTGCCATGTCTCGTCCAGGCATTGTCTCATTTAAGCCTCTGCAAGTTTGATGAAGTAGGCGTCACATATTCAGATGAGAAAGCTGGGGGTTCAGCATCTTGACAAAGGTAATGTAACTGGTTAGTAATGGGGTCAGGGTTTGAAGCTGGATTGAAGGAACCATGCTGTTAACCTCTATTCAACACAATCAGCTTCTTATTTGTCTTCAACCTGCCATTTCTCATCATATGGGTGAAGTAACATTTTATTAAAAATGATTTTTTCTGATTCATCTAATACTTTTATTAACTTTCACCTAATGTGTTTGCATTATATAGGATATTTTTCCTATTTTACCTTATTATTGTTCAATAAGCCTGAGTAAGGTACCACCATTCTCATTTCATAAAAGAAATGGACTCAGGAGCTCCTGGATGGCTCATTCATTTGAGCAGCTGACTCTTGATTTAGGCTCAGGTCATGATCTCAGGGTCCTGTGATTAAGCCCAGCATCAGGCTTTCCACTCAATGTGGAGTCTGCTTGAGATTCTCTCTCTTTCCTTCTGTCCCTGCCCGTGCTTGCTTTCTCTCTCTCTAAAATAAATAAATAAATCTTAAAAAAAAAAAAAAAAAGAGAGAGAGAGAGAGAAACGCACTCAGCTTTTCTTGCTCTAAATTGCTAAGTAGTAAAGAATGTTGGATTTGAACCAGGGCTTTCTCATTTCACAGCCGGTGTTCCTTCCATCACAGTGTAAGAACTGAAACCAGCAGTGGTTGACCTACTGGGCGGGATCTTAGGAGACTCACACTAGCTTCTCTTTGGTCTTCTTTCCACTAACTAAAGAGCCTCTCCATTCTTGTTTGCTAAATGAGCAATGAGTCAGAGCCTAGGAAAAGCTGTGTGGGCCTTCTTAGGGAGGTATTCCCTCTTCAGAATAGACTGGACAGTGATGAGACAAACACAGGGCCCCCTCTGAGCTGTGAGAGAGCCTGAAAAGGGGTTGTCCTTCAGTTGGGAAAGCGGGGTGAGGCGGGAACGTGGGGACAGGTGGCCAAAGAGAGGAGAGAAATGCAGAAAAGTAACAAGAAGATAAGAGTGGGAATATAGCGTTTAAACCACGCAGGCTAGTTACGGACAGTGAGTCAGCATGAATCAAGGAATAAGATCAGGGTGAGAGAGGTTAGGTCAAGCAAGCAATTTCTTTCATGGTTTCATTGGGGCTAGAAATAAAAACCTCATCATTATCCAAAAACAACACTAACATGAAGGGGTGAAATAATTTATCCTTAAATAACAGGCTGACCTATTCAAAATTGTAATTTTAATGTAAGACTAACCTTTGAAAATAGATCAAGTGATATAAATTATTAAGGAGAAGACATTCATCAGATAGATGGTGTCTATTAGTAATTTTATGCATGAAGAGTTAGCTCCTGAAATATAGTTGGGGCTGCCTCTGCACAGAAAAAAATTAAGAACCCAGTTACCTTTTCGTGACATGTGCAGCTGATTTTAATCAGGATTTCTCCTGTCAAATGAAATGAAAAGACTGAAATATGATCTCTTCTGTGGATGTACACTCGCTGTCTCCCACCTCCTTCCAGGCAGCTGTACCAGGAGTTCTACGGCTGTGGAGAAAATGGAGATACACATTTCCAGCAGTTTTTTTCCTTCTCTGAGGGGAAAATATGTAAATCGGTTGGTCAGAGCAGAAACTATTTATTTAGAATCTTCTAACTGTGCAGCACTGGGCTGAGAGTTATATGAGAGAGGGAGGAGGAAGAAGAGTCTAAGACATTTCTTGTCTTGCAGAGGTACAATGTGCGATCAGAAAGGATGGGAATTAAGGGCACCCCTGCTATTCCCCTTCTGGTCAAATCTCTGAGCCTCAGTTACCCTGACGGTAAAAAGGGCATGGCATTGTTACCTACCTCATGGGGTTGTTGTGAGGAGTCATGGGGTTATGTCTGGAAGGAACAGCTCACAAAGCCTGGCATATATTCAGGTATGTAGAGAACTACATAAAATAGTTGTATTACTCTTTCTGTTCCTTCACTATGTTATATTGGGGTGGGGATTGCTTTTCTTCCACACCATCCCTCAGCACCATTCCTTGAGGTATTTCCAGTTTACCTTTGCCTCAGGAAGCTGTAGGCTGCTGATGAGTACCCCCAAGATGTTGAGAAAGAGGTTGTCCATGTAGAGGAGGTTGGGTGGAGATTGAGCCAAGTCTCAGCACCCAGAGAGGTGACATTCCTCCTGGCTATGGTCATTGGGAGTTGCCTCAGAGTGAGGACAACTTCTAGAAGTCCCTTGACATTGGCCATGTGGAAGCTCACCTGCTGGGGATGGGGCGGTCAGTGGGTTGGGGCCCCAAGGACTGGGAGGAGATGGATGCTTTCTTAAAGGAACGCTCCCTTGACCCATCTTGATGACAGTGATGTCCCTGATCATTAGGTGGCTCTTCTCCGTTCAGTCTCTTCAATGCCAAGCTCCACTGATCTCTCCCTCCCCATACCTCCTCCCCTGTTGTCTCTTCTCAGTCTGCTCTATCCTTAAATAGAGGATCACTGCAAATAGCAGGGTTTTTTTTCTTTCACTTTTTCACCTTTTTTTTTTTTTTTTTTTTTTTAGGGCACAAACTTTGTTCCTAGTGCTTTAGGGCTCAGATGTGTGAAGATCAAAAAGCCTGGCTCTTAGGACTCAAAGCTGTGCCTTAGAAACTGAGACAGCTTCTCTGTGTTTCTGTCCTATCAGCCATCCCCTGATAGAAAGAATTCCTTTGTGCAAATGGTAGCGGTGGGGGGCAGGGCTCGGAGGATTTAGAGAAATCAGTGGGGAGGGGCTCTGTTTATACCTCAAGATATTATCCTGCAAAACTATTGTCTCCTTCCCTATTTTTTTCCCTCTTCTTTATTATTACTATGCCTACTTTAAAAGAAAAATCAACAGAGGGTTAGACAAGCTGGTCCTGTGTCAATTCCAGACACCCTGAGACGTAGTTGAGAGCACAAGCAGTTGGGGGCTGTGATGAGAGATGCAAGGAGGAAGCAGATGGATTAGGGAAAGCTCCAGGTCCTTGAGTTCATCTGCCACCTGTGAAAGGAAAGTGGAGGAGGCAGGATTTGGGGGAGTGAAAGCCTCAGACCACAGTGGGTAGCTGACAGAGGCAGGGAGCCCTAGAGCACAGGTAGCGCATTAGAGACATACCATATTGAGAAGAAGTGTCTGGGTCCTCCTACTCTCACCACGTTCAATCACTGGCTGGGGACTGCCCAGGAAGCACATCATGGCATTAGCTCAAAAGCAGATGCTGAAGCTGCAGTGGTTCCAGGTGGTCAATTACACTCCTTGCTCCTAAGCAGTAAGTCCCTTCTTGAAGAGGGATCCAAGTAGCACACGTCCATGGCTGCTGTATGTGCCCATGGCCATGTCAGCATCAGTGACAGAACGGGGGCTGGCACCTGGTACCTGGATGCCAGGTTTGGTGTTCTCTTCACTCTACTGGGACACTTACAAGACCATCAGACCACCACCACGTGGCATCTAATTATGCATTCAATTGCATGGCATAGACACGGAGAGCCGCTGAGTTTCAGAGATTGGAGAGATCTGTGTGGATTACTGTAACCAAGCACAGACTCCTTTGGAGGATGCTGCCTTGAGGCCAACAAACCACTGTACCTGTAGCTACAAATAACCAATTTGTCTGATTTCTCTGATAGTGCCACATCCTGTGTCAGCCTCCCTACCTTGGGAGTTTCAAACCATCTGGTAAAAATGAAAGATTTGGGGCAGATTCTGCAAGTCCTGAAGTTTGCCAAAAGTTCTCTTAGGCAGCAGACCTGTGGATGATGAAACATGTTTTCTCCTAATCATTTGGACAGAATCCAAATGACAGTGGGTGGTCCTCGAGAGTGAATAGCCCTGGCTTCACGTGTGACTAACAAGCTAAGTTTCTCAAAAGGTCCCCTTAAATGTAGTCATGAAGGGCACTGCTGGAAGGCGGCCAGGCTTGGCAGCATTGGTGGAGTTTGTCTAACCTGCCCTTCTCTCATTTCTGCATTTTGGTAAGGATAGTGATAATAACAAAACAGAAACCATGGCTGTGGAAGGCCAAATCTTTACACTGCTGACAGTTTTCAAGAAGCGTTCAGATCAGGCTTTTGGTGGAAAGGGTATCATTACCCTTGCAGTCACAAAAAATTTTAAACTTTATTAATAATGCTGATAAAATAGTGACGGTTAACTTTTTTTTTTCCACTAATGCTGGAAGAGGAATGGATTTTCTCATTTCTCATTTAACTCTTGCAATAGCCCTAAGAAGTAGACAGTATTTGATTTTACAGATGAAGAACCAATGCTTGGGAGGGTAAATGACTTGTTCAGGGTGGCATATATGGCATCATAGTTGAGGTGTCAACCCCACTCTTTCTGATTCCAAAGCCCATGCTTTCATTCACTACACTATAACCCTTTTTATTTCATGAATCCAACAAAATCATACAGTCTTCATGGGCCATTTTATAATTGGGAGCCTGCGGCTCCAAGTTAATGGCAGTGTGAACTCTAGGACTCCACTCTCCTGTTTCCACCTGCAAGCACTTTGCCGCCATTACACTGATGAAGCCTGGCAAATTCATGGCCGGAGGGGGAATACCAATGGGTCTGAGTTTCTTGAGGCTCCGGGCATTGCCTCGAACAGTCTCCTTGCTTTTGCTCCATTTTAAGACTGTGGTGGCTTATTCCTGCTTTGAAGAGTTCCCATGCCTCTGGCAAGTCGCTGGGAAACTGAACAAAGAGAGAAAATTGCCCAGACGAGGTATGCACATCAAACTGTCATCCTAGCTAGTATTTATTTAATTTTATTTTTTGAATTTTTAAAGCATTCCAGAAGGAGCAGCTGTGGCTCCCCACGCCACCGGTCCAAGATTGTGTTTGGTGAGAAACAAAAGTACGCTTCCATTAAGAAATAGACTTTGGAAAATTATCCTCAAGCGTTGATCCAAACTTCTTGTATGCCAACACAGAGCACGGGGTCAGGATCTCCTCTTCCCCTCCCTTCTGCCCATCTTAGCAGCCGTGTAGTCTTTGCTTCTGTGCATTGTTATTTTTATCTGTAATTTTTGAGAAAGTGAAGTATCACCAGTTGAGGGATGACTTGGGGAGAGACATTTTTATTGCTTAAATGATTCTTTTCAGGGAGGCAACTGAAGCCGAAAAGGGATCATTGCAAATCTAAAGGAGCTTGAGAAAATTTACACCCTCTAAGGTATTTTAAGCCTTCGGAATTATTTTGAGTGGAAAGACTTATTTTAGGCTTGTGGAGAGTCCTGTTTCATAATAGCAGAGCTAGACTCCAGCCAGGTGGTATGATGTTAGGGAGTACTGGTTCTAGAACCATGCTTGCCTCTACCAGCTGGCTGGTGACTTGACCTCCCTGTGCCTCCACTGTTTATCTCAAAAGAGGGGGGCAAAACCTGTTAACACTTACCTCATGGTATTGTTGTGAGGGTTACATGAGGTTCATTTACATGCTTATATTGATTAGGACTACTTCAGTTGAGAGTGACCAAAAACCTGACCCAAACCAGCCTAAGCCAAGAGGCAATTTATTGTTCACTGATGCGAAGTTCAGGAGTGGGGCTGGATTCCCAGCTCCAACAACGTTATCAGAACTTTGTGTCTCTTCAGCAAGATGGCAACAGTAGCTCCATCGCCTATATCCTTTCAGGGAAAAAGTCATGTTTTTGGCTCTGACTGGCATCATGTTCATCTCTGAACCAGTATTGAGGCCAGGTTGTGTTCATATATGATGTTCCAGTTGGTGTAGGTTTGGGTCACATGGCTCGCCTCAGACTTAGGGTTGGATTCAGTTTTGAGAGAACCATATGGCCTGAAAATGTGTGATGTAATTACCCAGAGGGGAATTGTGGTTGGTCACCAGAGGGAGTAACCCAAGCCTATAGTTACTGGTAGTGCTTAGCACTGTGATTAGCTTATCTGTAAATTGCCAAGTGAATGGTGATACTATTATTATTGTTATTGTTAGCTTTCCATGAGGAAGGGACCCCTCCCAAAGCACATCTCTCTGTGATACTTAACTACATTCCATGTTGGGGACTAAGAGAATCCTATATCACCCTAGCCAGCTATTTTTTTTTTTAATTTTTTATTGTTATGTTAATCACCATACATTACATCATTAGTTTTAGATGTAGTGTTCCATGATTCATTGTTTGTGCATAACACCCAGTACTCTATGCAGAATGTGCCCTCTTTAATACCCATCACCAGGCTAACCCATCCTCCCATCCCCCTCCCCTCTAGAACACTCTGTTTTTCAGAGTCCATCATCTCTCATGGTTCGTCTCCCTCTCCGATTTCCCACCTTCATTCTTCCCCTCCTGCTATCCTCTTCTCTCTTTTTTTTTTCTTAATGTATATTGCATTATTTGTTTCAGAGGTACAGATCTGTGATTCAACAGTCTTGCACAATTCACAGCGCTCACCATAGCACATACCCTCCCCAGTGTCTATCACCCAGCCACCCCATCCCTCCCACCCCACCCCCCACTCAGGCAACTCTGTTTGTTTCCTGAGATTAAGAATTCCTCATATCAGTAAAGTCATATGATACATGTCTTTCTCTGATGGACTTATTTCGCTCAGCATAACACCCTCCAGTTCCATCCACGTCGTTGCAAATGGCAAGATCTCGTTCCTTTTGATGGCTGCATAATATTCCATTGTATATATATACCACATCTTCTTTATCCATTCATCTGTCGATGGACATCTTGGCTCTTTCCACAGTTTGGCTATTGTGGACATCCTAGCCAGCTATTTGTCACTGCCTCCCCTCTACCATGCTTTCACCTTTGCTCTTTGCCCACTCCCATGCCACCGTCCTCACTCTCTTGTTAATTACTGAAATACAACCTATCCTTCAAAGCCCACCTCATCTGTGGAAGATTACCCATTGGTTCTAGCCCTACTCTCTCATCTCAGAAGTGCTTCAGCTGTCAATGTCTGTACAAAGCCACTCAAGTGTGCAAGTCCTGTAAGACAGTGTATCTTCCACTCAATATGTGACTCTAAAATAATAGTATGTAATCATTCTATTACATCATGGTGGTTTAGAATATGGACACCCGTCTTCTTCACTAACTTAATGTTGGAACTTGGTGTGGACCATGGAAACGTCTGAGCCTCAGTTTCTTCATCTGTAAAAGGAGGACTACCCCCACTACATGAAATCATGCATGTAAAACACAAACTAAGCATTATAGCACACACTCACACACATACCTTATCTTCCTGTAAGCAGCTTGAAAGTAGGGCGTATATATCCACCCCACCATCTTTGCTTCTCTCAGCGTTAACTTGTGTATATTATTATTTAAGCTGTAACAACAAGAATCACTGGCTAGAAATTAACATTCAACCTTCACAGGTAAATCAAAGCTTAAGGTTTTGTTTTTGTTTTTGTTTTTTCTACTAAAGTACTGTGACTTAAAAGTTTCAGGTTCTCTTCTAGATCCAAGATTTTGTGAAACACCAGATTGGGAAGTTTCTGCCACATTGGCTCAGGTTTTGTCCCACTGCCTTTTCTGCCTCTGTGGATGGTGTACCTAACCCTGTATTTGGGGAGATGGGGTGACAAATGACTGAGCAATGTGTCCAGCCTGTGCCATGGAGCAAAATGAAGAGTTGTACATTTCAAGAGCATCAAATATTCTTTCTCTGGAGATTAGATTTTGCTGAAAAATGACATAGGCACATTGGAGTCATTAAGAATTCTTAAAAAATCAGGGAAGCAAAGAAGCTTGCTAACATCCTCTTAATAAAGTCTGGTTTCTGCTGACAGGACCCTAAATAAATGCACTTGGATGGATGCTCCCCACCTATTGGCAGGTTTTGGGAAGCAGCCAGCTGTCTACTGGGGGGTTGCAAAAGCCTTCTGTCCTCCATGTTAAATGAGGGCATGGTATGGAGGAGCAAGAGCTAGGTCAGCAGATAACTGGACACAAGTTGAGTCCAGGCCCTGGCCTCCATCCGTTGTGTGCCCTGGACAAGACATTTAACATAATCACTTACGTTTTAGTCAGCAATTTTTAATTGTGACAAACACCTACCGAAACCAGCTTTTTCAAAGAGCAACATAGACTTTTAAGTTTCTTTTCAGGGTGAAATTCACATTAAAAAAGTCACCATTGTAGCCATTTTAAAGTGTACAATACTGTGGCTTCTAGTACAGAGTTGTGTACCCCTTATCACTCTCTAGCTTTAGAGCTGTTTTTATTACCCCAAAAAGAAATCCCATGCCATTAGACAATCCACTTTCAATTCCTCCTTTCCCCAGGCCCTGGCAACCACCAGTCTGCTTTCTGTCTCTCTGGGTTTGCCTGATCTGGGCATTTTGTGTACCTGGAATAATACAATATGTGCCTTTTGCATCTGGCTTATTTCATTTGGCATTACATTCTCGAGGTACATCCATGTTGTTACAGGTACCAAGGGTTCATTCCTGTTTCATGGCTAATATTCCAATATATGAATATACCATATTTTGTTTATCCATTCATCAGCTTATAGACATTTGGGTTATTTGCATGTTTTGGCTACTATGAGTAGACTATTGAATTCTGCATGTCCACGAATGTGGGGGACATAGTGTCTAGGTGGCTCTACATAGCCCCACAGTCCAGGTAGCCTATGGAGGGTAAGAAAGTATCTGGTCTCAATTCCAAATCCTTAGGCAAGGGGCTCTGAGAGGTGTGGTCATACAGCAGCTGTCCTCCTGAGCAGGGGCTGTGAGTCCCTGTGATGTGGGGGGCAGGGCGGCTTCTCTAAGGACTACAAGGGCAGAGCAGGCTTATAAGGCATCTCTGTTATGAAATAATTGTGTGTGGCTGTCACTTAGCCTTTTTTTGTCTCATGAGGTCAGTAGCTCCTTTCCCATCTTATAAATGAGGACCTTGATACCTGAGCCTCCATTTCCTCAGTGATGAAATGTAGATACGAGTGGAGCTAGTAAATACTGTGAGACTTGAACAGAATGCTCATGAGAAGCTCCTATAGGTTGTAAAGAGCTATAGGCGCCCCATGTACACCAGTTGCCCATCCCTGACACTTTCCCAGAACATTCATTATTCCTTTCTCCAGGTTGCTACCATACTTGGTTTACACCTCGTTCTCTCTCCTGCAATGCCACCTTCTTGGTACTCTATTTTGTTGGCTGGTGTCTCAAGCTCCCGGATGTAAGGAGAGCAGGCAGTGCATCTCTGAGTGCCTCGGACCCAGCTGGGGGGCCTGGCACATGTAGTTGCTCACTGAAGAGGAAGCCAGTGAATGATGGAGGAGCCCACCATCCCTTCCATTGCCACGAACAAACACCCCACAGACTCAAATTTCATTTCTTGATTTGAGGAGGGAGGCTGCCCCATGCAGGCAGAAGTGCTTGCTGGTTTTCTCTGAGCCCCTGCTTCGTTCCCTCCACAGTGAGTCTTCCTCCTATTCACTCTCTAGAGATGTTTTGGAAACCAAATGGATGGACTGAAAAAAAAAGCACTCTTCCTCGGGACACAGCAGTGAAGTTCTGGGGGAGAATGAGAAGAGCCCAAACTGCCTACTCTGTCTTCCCAGCCCTGGTTGGCTCTTGCTGGGCAATGAGCCTCTCCTTTCCTTGTAGCTGTGCAAAAACCTCTCTCACCTCCCAGGAGCATGCCAGGTAATGGCTGCCTGGGGCTTCTAGCTTACCAACCATGTTATAGCATATTTATGTCTGATATTTATCAGATTATCTAATGGGTGGTTCTGAAGTCACTAGATAGCTGTTGCCTCTTCTAACGACTCTCCAGATGCCAGTCTTTTTGCAATTCCACAGTCAGCTTATTTTGGCAAATAAATGGAGGTGGGGTCAACTGATTTCCATCAGGGCTGAGTGTGAAGGATCAAGTGTGTCTCTGTAAAGCTGAATGGGAGGATGGGCCTCTTACAGCTGGTGTTAAGCTGCCAATGAGCCTGCAGCTTTGCCGGCAGCACGGTCAGGCCATGGCCCCACACAGGTTCCTATTGTTCAGGACCTTTGTCCTTGCCCTGCTCCAGCATGTCTTGGCAGCAGGGGTCCCCTTATCTTCTCCCTGATGGTCTAGCAAGGATGTGAAATTGAAAAGGTGCCAAGGCAAATGGAAAGAAATAGCCATGGACATTGGGTTTTGGGTTTAGATACTCTGGAACTTTGTGGACGAGGCCACTAGGGGTGGATAGAATAGGATAGGAAATCTTCCTCTGCAGTAAGATCTGAGGAAGAGGGTCCAGTGTCCAAGGGGCTATTAGAGGTAGTATGGCTTATAGCTGTGCTGCCCAAGATGGTAGCCACTAGTCACATGTGGCTACTGAGCTCTTGAAGGAGGGCAAGTCTGAATTGACATGTGCTGTAAGTATAAAATAAATACCAGATTTCCTGGACTGGGTAACAACAAAAAAATACAAAAACAAAAAAAAACCCAAACAACTCAATTTGTATTGACTTAATTTTAAAATTAATTTTTACATGTTGAAATAATTCATTTTATATAACCCAATATCAAAACATTAAAATTAATTTTAATAACTTTATTTTTTAAGATTTTATTTATTTATTTGACAGAGAGACAGTGAGAGAGGGAACACAAGCAGGGGGAGTGGGAGAGGGAGAAGCAGGCTTCCCGCCGAGCAGGGAGCCCGATGCACGGCTCTATCCCAGGACCCGGGGTTCATGACCTGAGCCGAAGGCAGACGCTTAACGACTGAGCCACCCAGGCGCCCCTAATTTTAATAACTTTAAATGTGGTTTTTTACTTTTTAAATGTGCCTACTAGAAAATTTTAAATTACAAAATGGATTCCTTTATACTTTTATTGGACAACACTGGTTTAGAGGTCAAGGGTGTAGGCTCTAGAGAAAGACAATGAATTTGAACCCTGGCTTCACAAATTGCTAGCTGTGTGACCTCTGACAAATTACTTAACCCAGTGGTTTTCAGACCTTCTACAGAGACCCATGGCTCTGGTGTCTTACAGTAGTATTGTAATAGTATGAAGTAGTATTTCACAATACTACTCATTGTACACATGCAAACACATATTTTGGAATAGAACAGAAGAAACAATACTTCCGTGTGGTTTGCACTCTGATCTGTTCTGTTTCATTCCATTCCTGTCCTCTCTCCTGTGTACTCATTTAAAACAATGCTTGTCCTGACCGGATAAATTCATTTATAACCCACTAATGAGTCACAAACTTCAGTTTGAAAATCCAGGCTTAACCTCTCTGCCTCACCTCTCTTATCTGTAAATGGAACATATACTACCATGATCTCTTAAAGCTATTTTGAAAATATACATAAAATGTATGTAAAGCCCTTAGCACAATTCCTGCTACATAATGGAACCCTCGATAAATGGAAGAAAATATTGCTCGAAATGGATCTTCAGTTTTCCATATAAACACTTAACAGTGTGGGGTCAGTAGGAAAAACTCGACTATACATTAGCTGCTTGTGTTGCTGACGATATTTTAAATGGACCTTTAAGATTTGAACTAATGTTTTTTGCCGAAAGGAAATCCTCTGGTGTGAGGATGTCCAGCATTTCCATAGTGGCAAAGGTGACTCCCAGCCCACCTTTGATGTCATGGGGCCAGTCCTTGATTAGAGCTCTTAGGTTCTTCTCCCCTGTGTGTATGGCTGTAAATTCTCAGAGGAAAGGTACTGTCTTTGTTACTGCTCCATCATATCCAGGACACTGAGGGGACTTGTGTGGCCCAGACTTGGGAGCCATGGAATCTGGGGTTCAGACTGTGGCTGTGCTGCACAGTGTGTTCTTTGACCTCTTGTCTTCAGTGCCCCTGCTCTCGGCTCTCCCATGAGGGCTGAATGGCATGTGGTACATGATGAGCCTGCCATAGAGCTGGACACAGGATGTAGAGGTTGTGGTGGTTGCTGAGCTTGGTAAGTGTTGAGTGGACCCCTCATTCCCCTGCACCCCCATCACCCCTGGTACACAATCAGAACACCTTTGATTCTAAGCACTAGAACGTACTTGGGGCTACTTCTGGTGTGACTGGAATCACACAAAGTTCACCTGCCCTGAACAGGGTTTCTGAGAATGGATCTTTCCATTGCATCAGGCCCAGTTTCTCAGATGTGCTCAGGCAGAGCAGGAAGGCGACCAGAAACTGCCCAGGGCAACTCCCTGTGGCTGCTGAGCCCCTGGGCTGGAGCAGAGTTGGTCTGGCAGGGTGTCCATAGAACGGATGGATGGATCTGTCCCCCAGGATCTGCTCACCCAGCAAGGGCAGATCCGTGTTCTCCATGGACATTGCCCCTCTGCTGTGGGCTGGCAGCCAGCAGGCCTGGCAAGTCATGTCAACTCTCAAGCCTCAGTTTCTCCATTTGTCAAAAAACAAAACAAAACAAAACTCCAGAGGGTTGTGAGGTTTCAAAGCAATTCAGTCCTATGTGTGTGTAATTGCTTTTACCAAGCCCTGGGCCCACACCAGGCTCTGGAGAGGAGAGTAAGATGGATAGAATGCCTCCTCGCATGGAGGTCACCATCTCGGATGTTGTCACCCCCTCCTCTTTGCTCTGTTGGTGAAAGAAGGATTCCCAGCCTCAGGTCATGGGGACGACTGCACAGGGCACCTGACACTGGATACATAAGGACAGCAGTTTGTTACTCATGTATACTCACAGCATATGGAGTAGGACACTGCAAACCATGCAGGCCCACTCGGGGTTGCTGTTGGGAACAGAGTGAATGACTGGGGACTATAAGATGCAGGCTCTGTAGATTAAGAGGGTAGAATGACCCTTGGTTCCCACAGGAGGCTGTGATTGGCTTGTTGAATAATTCCATGAGCTGGCAAGGAGCTGAAACCCGCCTCTAAGGGATAAGTAGGAACTGTGTCTGGTCCCCCTTGATAAGGAGGACCTTTTCTGTGGGAGCACAGTTGGGAGGGGGGAAAGTTGGGGTTAGGCTATCCAAAGCCCTCCCTGTTTCATATGTCAAGGTGGCAGATAATACTGGACCTTAATTTAATTTATTTATTTTTAAAGATTTTATTTATTCATTTGAGAGAGAGACAGAATATAAGCAGGGGGAAAGGGAGAAGCAGACTCCCCGCTGAACCTGGAGCCCAACGTGGGGCTGGATCCTAGGACCTGGAGATCATGACCTGAGCTGAAGGCAGACGCTTAACCATTTGAGCCACCCAGGTGCCCCTGGACCTTAATTTTAGGCTTTATATCTCATAGGAGAGGAGACACACTTGAAACAAGTCTTTATAATACACTATAATGCTGGTTCTGTAGGTGATGTGTACCTTTCAGAGTATATCTAACTCAAAGTTCAGGAGTTTAGGGAGAAGATTCCTAGAACTCGTGACATCCAACATGGGATCCCATAGGACCGAAGTTCAGAAGCCAGGGGCTTGGTCACCAAGTGTTTCACCTGTACGAAGGGTGATGGTCACAGCCTCATAAAGTGTCATAGAATGTGCCACATAGAAGCTGTTCTGAGTATCCCATCCCTGTCTTTTTCTCTCCAGTGCATTCCATCTTCTACCCACCCCACGTTAATCCTTCAGGTCACTCTCTCTGGATCAGCTCTTCCCAAGGTGTGATCCAGACCAGCAACATCTGCATCCCCTGGGAACATCTCAGAAACAAAATTTTAGAACCCCATTCCAGAGCACATGACTTTCTAGTTTTAATCCCCTGCATCATCTTCTTCTTATTCTTTTTTTTAAGATTTTTAAATTTGTTTATTTGACAGAAGGAGAGTGAGAGAGCACAACAGGGGAGTGGCAGACGGAGAGGGAGAAGCAGGCTCCCCACTGAGCAGGGAGCCCAATGCGGAGCTAGATCCCAGGACCCTGGGATTCTGACCTGAGCCAAAGGCAGCTGCTCAACCAACTGAGCCACCCAGGTGTGCCCACCCTCCCCCGCATCTTCTTTGTCCTCAGCTCTTGAGTTAGTATGGTGAGTAGAGCACAGCCTTCAACAGGATGGGTTTGGAATCTGGGTTTGGATCCTGTTTCCACTACTTACTGGCTGTATAACTTTCGTGAGTCACCTAACTTGCCTGAATCTGTTTACTCATCTGTAAACTGGCTGTCATAACCATAGCCACCCCCTAGGGGTGCCATGAGGATTAAATGAAATGATGTGGTAAAGGGTTTAGCCCAGTGCCTGGCATTTAGTAAGTGCCCAATAAATGTTAGTGATCATTATGGAGCTCCTAGTGTTTGAATCCCATCTTTACCATCTCTTGGCTATGACGCCTGAGAAAGTTGCCATCTTGGTACTTCAGATTCCTCATTGATGAAGTGGGGATAATGGTAGTAATAAATGAAAAGAGTTGTCATAAGGAAGAGTGAGATGATGAATGCAAAGTGCTGGTGTAAAGGAATGACTTAATAAAGATCACCTATTACCTCTATAGTCCATAGTCCCTTTATGGAAACTTCTTGGCTCCCTACCATGCTGTCACTTGGAGAGTGCCAGCTAGACAGAAATTGGGTGCCACCAGCCCCAAGCAGTGAGCCCCCACCCTCTTGGGGAAGGACCTTCAGGCTGCATACTTTTTCTCTTTCTTCCTAATTTCGTGTCTCTTTAGAGACCACTGTTGCCAGGTCAATCACGTTCTTTGCTTACATTTTTGGCAATAACCTTTTTTTGTTGGATTTTAAACAGGGGAAAAGATTCCTTGTAGCTCTACTGCTCTCCTCCTCCCAGCCCACCCCCCTTCCTCTGGACACCTGGAGCTTACAGAAGTTCAAGCATTTTAATTAGAAAAGAAACCCACTGATAAGGTGGGAACATTTGTCTACCTCAGGCGAACCTGAGTTGCTTTAGGCCCCTGGATAGCTTGACTCAGTGTGGGGGAGATGTCACCCATCCCTCCCTAAGCTGTCCCTTTTCTCCAGAGAAATGATTTTAAAGCAGTTGTCCTACATCTTTTGAACTGAATATATAAAGTTAGTCTTCATTATTCAGGGTTCAGGTTTCTTTCTATAGGTTTAGTGTGTTGTAGTCTTATTATTATTACTGTTGTTTTTCTAAATTAGCCACCTCCACAAGAAGGAAAGAGAAGGCCACTCTTACTTACTGAATGCCTAATATGCACCAAGCCCTCTGCTAGGTGCTTGGCTAATGCTACTTCACTTAATGTTTAGCCAAGTGTAAGAGGTATGTGGTATTATGTCCATTTTGTAGGTGGGAAGACTGAGACCCAAAGGGAATGTGGAGAGTAGGGCATGCTCTTGGCAAAACTGTGAAGAAGATGACATTTTTTCTGATTGGTGCCTCCCTCTTCGAGCCTGTTGTCTTCAGGTTCCCAGCATTCTTCTGCCTCCTCTGATCACTTTGGGCAGGCAAGTAGGACCCTATCTCTCCAGGCCAACTCTCTCTCCAGCAGTGGGCCATAGTTTAGTCCATTCTTTTTTAACTTTTATTTTCATTAAAACTTACACATTCTTGCTTCCATTCATTCAGCATTATGTCTTTTTTTTTTTTTTAAAGATTTTATTTATTTATTTGACAGAGAGAGACAGCGAGAGAGGGAACACAAGCAGGCAGAGTGGGAGAGGGAGAAGCAGGCTCCCCGCTGAGCAGGGAGCCCAATGGGGGGCTTGATCCCAGGACCCTGAGATCGTGACCTGAGCCGAAGGCAGACGCTAACGACTGAGCCACCCAGGTGCCACCAGCATTATGTCTTTTTCAAATGCTAATCTAATAAATGAATTCCAGGTTGAATGCTGATGGTTTAACATAAATTATCTTGTCTAAAATTATTCTCTCCCCTGAATGCTCTGTACTTCAGCTTTTAAGGTCCAGAGTTGAAGTGATGAGCCTGGATCACTTGGCTGCAATGTGCCAGGATGGGGACACCGTGCTTGTTCTGACAGTGTGGTCGTTTTAATCTACATGTGTGAATACTGTTAGAGTCTGGGGTCTTGTCGTTCAGATGATAGGAGCAATGCTTTCAGATGGACAGGGTGGAGAGCTGGTGGTGGTGCCAGGTGTCCCAGCACCGGTGTGGTTAACTCTGACCTCTCTGAGCTGCTTGCTCTCCTCTGCCTCCATTCCTTTTTTAGAATGAAGATGTGTAATACCTTTATGCTGCCTAGTTTTTCAGTAGAATGGGAGACATGGAGAAGTACCTCCCCTCCCAGTGGACCTCATGGTGAACATACAGGCAGCCCTTCCCAGAGATGCTCCACTGCCCAGCTAACCTCACTTATGCAACTGGCTGTCAAATCTCTGTCCCCCACCTGAGTCCCTAACATGCCACAGCCCTGTGAGGTTTGCCTCTGTAGAGTACCTTCATTTGGCACTGGGGATGGTGGATCTCCTTCAAGGATAGGGGTGCCCTGGCTTCCCTATTTCTTCATGCTGGTTGCTACTTGCAGATTTCTTTATAGTAAGTGCAGATTACCTGACACCTGCACTGTATGCTAACAACTAATTAGAGCATAACCAAAATATTGCAGAGCTGCATGGCTCCCTGAGCTGAAAGCCCAGGCTTAAATCCTCTTTCTGTTGTAATTTCAGTGGTGCATGCAGTGGATTTTATGAAGGCATTTTGTTTAAGTATCACGTCTCCACGAGGTCCCTAATGCTATTCCAGACCTCAGCATCTTGAGCATGCTAAGCCCTAGGAGGGGTCTGACAGGTGAGAGTTGCTTCTGATTGCTGAGTCCTGATTCTGGTGCAGGTCGGAAAGGGCAGTGACAGGCCTAGGGTCACACAGGGGCAAAGGGCAGAGTTCTTTCCCTGTTTGTGCATGGGTGGCTCATTGAACCCTGGATTAATCATCACTATCTGCCTACTAAGAGGCTCCCTGGTCATCATTCCCTAGCCAACCCCGGTGGATTTCCTTTCTAGTATTAGTAATTCACAATCATTTATTTCCTCTCCCTGCCTCCCCCTCCCCTCACCAAGATTTTTCCTTCCATTCAGTCAACAAATATTAGTTGAGTATGTACTGTGGTCCAGGCAACATGCTTGCAGCTGGGGATGTAAAAGTGAACAAATTGGAGAAGGTCCCTGCCTTATATTTTAGCAAGGGATGTGGGGAGGGAATAAAAGCATAGCATATGAGAGAATGGAGAGAGAAAACAGGGAAGGGAACAGAATGTGACAGGGATGCAGGTTGCTCTGTTGGATAGGGTGCTCAATCAGGGCAGCTTCTTGGATGAGGTGATATTTGAACAGAAACCTAAACAAAGCAAGAACAAAGACCATCTGATTTACCTTACTCACTGGTATCCTTGGGTCCTAGCCCAGGGCCTGGCACAGAAAATGGTCTTAATAAATATTTGTGAAATGAACAAATGAAGGAATAATTGAATGCATGGAGGAGAATAGAATCCAGGTCTGTAGCTTTTCTTGTGTTATTCTAGGTCCCCCAGGATGGGTATCAGGTCAGTTTGCTTTAAGAAGCTCCCCTGTTTCTAATTGCTACAAGGGCAATATTCTGCGAGGGAGAGTATTGGAAAAATGCAGATTTGGTCTTGTGGCTGAACAACCTGAATTTTGTTTTCATGGTGATTGACCAAACTTTTCCTGTAGTGTCTTTAGCTAGAAAATGGAGAGAGCAGTTTGACTACTAAATCTATGCAGTATGGATAAGAAAGAAATAATAAGGGAATAAATACATGCACAGATATGGAAATAATACCTAATGAGCTGGGACCTTGCATTGTTTATCATTTAGTTTTTATAACAACTCCATGATATTAGAACCATTAGAAATGCCATTTTACAAATGAGAAAATGGTAGCTCTGAACACTTAAGTAATTTGCTTAAGGTAATGAATTATTAAAGGGAAGGGTCAGGATTTGAACTCGGCATCATCTCTTTCTAGAGTCTGAGATTTTAACATCCTTCATTCTTGCCTCCCTCCCTGGAAATGTGCCTATGCTGCCTTATTCTCTGTAGCTCATTCTCTAAAGCTTCTCTTTAAGTAGAGTTCCTCAATAGTGGCAATTAATGATTTACTAATAACATTAATGAAGTGAAACAATGCTGGCATGGTTTTTCTCCTGGCATCATGCCTAAGTGCTTTTCTACCTTATTTGATTTACTAATATAAGTATTTATGGAATGGAAAAGCCGTCCCATGACACATTCAGAAAATACAGACAGCAGATCATTTATCTTTATGCTGCTTAAAAGACTGCTCTTCAGAAGGATGAAGAGCATGAAATCTGGTCTCTCATTCCCTTGACCAACCTTTCTAACTCACTTTCTGATGAAGGGACGCCATCTGCCATCTCTTCTTTTGTTCAAATATGAAGGCTTAGTGAATGTCTGATTCCCATTCCATCATTATTGTGCATTCACTATTTAGGCTGTATTCTATAATTAATTTAGGAGGTAGGTCACACCTTACCCTGTGATCAGAGAGGAAGACAGATTTAATTTCCATTTGTGGAAGAGAAAGCCAAAATTGGTGACTTCTTAGATGACTGTTTCTTGAAGAGTGGTCTTTGGGATTGGTTGAGCAGTTTATTAAAATAGATTCTTGGGTTCCACTGCACACACATGGAATTGGACTCTGAGGGTGGGGCTCCCCCAAAGTGTATTTTTAATAACTTTCCCCAGTGATTTTAATGTTTAATTAAGTTTAAGAATTTCATTTTAGAATTTATACCAATACATACTTCTAAAGTTGTTTTTTTTTTTTTAATATTTATTTATTTATTTATTTGACAGAGAGACACAGCGAGAGAGGGAACACAAGCAGGGGGAGTGGGAGAGGGAGAAGCAGGCCTCCCACGGAGCAGGGAGCCCGATGCGGGGCTCGATCCCAGGACCCTGGGATCATGACCTGAGCTAAAGGCAGACGCTTAACGACTGAGCCACCCAGGTGCCCCATACTTCTAAAGTTTTTAACAGATCATCTCAGGGGCTGATTCTGGAGCATGTCCAGGAAGACTGACCAGGTCTGTGAAAGGGACTCAGAACTCAAGTGTTTGGGTGTCAGTTTAAGGAATTTGTGTACTCTGGAAGACTGAAGACATGGCATCTTCAAATATTTGAAGGGCTACCTTGGGATTAGACTTGCTCTGTGTGGCTCTAGGGAGCAGAGCTAGGACCAGTGAGTCACTAGAAGTTATAGTCAGGCAAATTCAGCTCATCAGGAGCAGGAACCTTCTAACATTCAGAGCAGCCCAGAATAGAAAAGGTGGCTTCTTAAAGTGGGAAATTCCCCATTAGTCACTGGAGATGTGCATGTTGGACATGACCTACAGGTTTGGGTAAGAAAGTATTCACGTAGACAAAGAGGTTAGTCTTTCACAAGGTCCCTCTAATACTGGCATTTTATTATTTTATAATTCCTTTCCTCTTTCCAAAAGTTGTAATCAGGGGTGTGTGTGCACTTGCACATGAAGGGTATGCATATGCTTGTGGGTGTGCTCTAAGAAGAGTTATGGATTTATTCATTATTCAACAAATATCTTTTGAGGGTCTCCTATACACCAATTTCTGTGCCAGGCATTGGTGATTCAGAATTGCCTAAGACACAGTTCTTGCCCAGAAGGATGTCCTAGTTTATTGGGGGAGACTGACTAATAGGTAGAAAATTATAATGACCTGTGGTAAATGCAATGAAAGCAGCAGGTACAGGCCATTTGGGAGCACCAAGAAGGAGTCTTTACCCAGGTTATGGATGTGTGGGGTGGAGACGAGGGCTTAGGAAAGGTTTCTTGGAGGAAATGGTATGATTTTGACCCCTGAGGTCGTCTGTGGAGGCCAACACATTGGAGCAAGAATCATTGGGAGAGAGTGGACATGCTGCAGAAGTTTGCGCATTTGGAGAAAAAAGTGTGAAGCTACAGAGGTTTGCAATGAGGCTGAGTGTAGAGGTGTCAGATCACCAGAGACCCTGTGCTGCATGAGAAGAAATCTGGGTTCCATCCTATAAGTGATGGGGGTTCCTTGAAAATTTTAAAGTAGTGGAGCGATATGGACTAGTCTCTTCATAAGTAAGATCATGCTGGCAACAATTTGGAGCTGTCTTATCAGTGTTACCTGGTGTTGAGCAGATGTTGGGATGGCATGGTGATCCCGTTGGCTAATAATCATGGACACTATGGAGCGACACCGAAGAAGGACTGTGGAACTCAGGTGACACAAATACTGTTGTCTCATAGATGCTCCTCGTTAGGAGCGTCTCTTCACAGCATTAGCCTTGACTTTCTGTCATGCTTCCCCATCACTACCACTATTGATCTAGTGTTTCATTAAGGGAGGCCATTGAGTAACCTTGGATGCGGACCTAAAAAAAAACAGGGATCAGGGATGAAAACCTCAGCATGTGTTTTTTCTAACTTTAAGCACTTTATAGGTATCTACCAGATACACTGGTGCCCAGAATATACTGGAACATATTTGCTTTGGTGTTCCATACCTCCCTGCCAAGGCATAGTAAAAAGACCACACTCTGAAATTTATTCCAAATATTTCTCTTTTTGAGTCCCCAGTATTTCATATGGATGTAGTGGGGTTGAAAAATTAACTGAGGGATTTAGGAATAGTGCAGATTTGCTGGACCATTTATGTACATGGGCTCTGTTGCCTTCCTGTTTGTACACAAACATCTTTGTTAACACCAACCAAGGAAACATACATGTGGTAGCAATTCTCTGTTTCTTTTGCTTATCAGTGAGTGACACACTTGTTGCAAGAAAACAAGTATGACCAAAGACCAATTCTTTCCTGCTTCTTTTTGCTTGTTGGAGGTATTTTGTCATGTTGCTAAGTTACTACTGTTGAAGGATTCTACTTTGGGGAATGGGAGTTATGTTAAAACATCTAATGAATATCCTACCAGAGACCTTCACAATTTGGTAAGGGTCTACAGTGGCCTTAGAAGGTGAATGGATAAAGAATGAACCCTCAAAGTTCTTGGAGACAAACCCCACAGACACATAAAAAGCATTCTAATCACAATACATAATTATAACCTGGAGTACATCACTGACAAAAAGAGTCAAATTAGGAAGCTTTAGTATTTAACCAATAAATTGTCTGGTGACTTCTTGAAACTCTTGTAGGGTGCATTGGAATAAAAAGAAGGGACAGTCATCTTCTTCAAAGAGTAAATGGCCATGATTCAGATTCTTGCTAGGCCTCTTGCCTCTTCTCAGTGGGACTAGTTCCTGCTGAGGTATTTAGGATTCTTCAAAGATCTATCCACTCATTTACCAAATAATTATCAAGCTGGACATTAGGGACACAGCAATAATAAGGTAGATATGGCCTCTAGCCTCATGAAGTGTACACTTTCTGTTCCTGCTAGACCTGTCTTATATTTGTCAGGATTCTGTTTATGTAAGTGACAGAAACCTGTGTTAAACTGGCTTAAGTAAAAAGAATTAATTTGCTCTAGAAACTAGGGATCCAGGGCCTAGGTATATTCAGTACCTCAAGTAATGTCAGGGAGGCTGTCTTTCTCTCACTACCTCTCGTCTCTGACTTTCTCTGTTTCCAAGTTCATTCTATGCTACCACAGACAGGTGTCTTTCATATAGTCATGGAAGATGGTTGCTAACAGATCAGGCTTCAATGGTTCCAATTTAGGACATCCATGGCAGAAGGAGAATTTACCCTTTTTTAATGCCTGTCTATTAAACTTAGAGAAGAGCCCTGATTGGCTCTGCTCAGACCGTGCTGAGCAATCAAAGCAAGCCATGACTTGCTGGCCTGGTGCTTAGGATGGGAGATGATGGACGGCAGTAGAAGCAGGTGGGTCTGATCAAGATGTGGACACTGGAGAGAGAAATGTGTTGAGCAATTACCACGAACAAAACTTCACATTGTGGTCAGCTGAACTGGTCAATCTAGAAACCTCAAGAGTCCTTTATACCTTACTCTCATAGGTCTAAACCAGCACCTGCCAGACGTGGCCTTCTTGATTTCCTCTTTCCTGATCGCACTCAAGTAAATGTTACTTCCTAGAGGGTCTCCTGGCTTATTAGGGGAAGAAAATTAGGACTTCTCTACTCTTCTCATCAGATGTTTCAGCCTATATACAATGGCTCCATTATGTTTTCTTGACTCATTACAGGACTAATAAAAGCAAATAGAATTACTAGTTTGGCAAGACACAAACACAAACACAGAGGTGATACCATGTGATAGGTATCTGCAGTTTTGTATCATGAGCCATAGAAGGTAATAGGGATAAAATAAGAAGATTGGTCCCTTGTCTTCAGTGAGCTTACAATCAATTTAAAGAGGAAAGAGAAAAGTCAAACAGGGAACTCTAGAACATGACATGTATTTGTGAGCATTCAATGATAAAATAATGTGCTGAATTATCATCCTAGAATAGAATTGTGAAGAATAAGGAGCTGAGACTGTTTCTAAGAGTTTTCATGGCCTTCTCTGGCTGGAGTTATGCCAGTGGTCATTAAGGAAGGCTTTCTGGAAAGGATGGAACTTAAAGTGGGTCTTTAGAAATGAACTGAAGAGATTATGTGCCGAGGATAGAATTTTTACTTTGTACTGGCCATGATTCACTTAGTTTCCTCCCACATAAGCTTTATAATGTGATGCTATTGCCTCTTATTATTAAGAACGGTCACTGGGAGACCTAGCCTCTTCTATATGTGAGAAAGGAGTTTACTAGTGTTGGACACTGGAGGAGTGTTTGAAACACTTAGCATAAATGTATGATCTCTAAACAAAGATTATTAATGGAAACAGACCTTTGGGGGCCATCCCCTGCCTTTGATATTAACTAGATAATGATTTCCTTCCAAACATGGAATCAGGGTTGTCACAACTATTTCCTACATGAGCGACAACCGGTATGAGACTGTTGCAGTTGGCCATTCGTGAAGCACCCAGCTGCCTCCCTATAACCTCAAACTGTCCTCAGGGTAAACATCCCAGTAGAAAAACTGGGCTTACATAGAAATTATCTCAAGAATAATAGCTATCTTTCAGACCTTAAGTTTTTTCCTCAAAGATCCTGCATTCTCCAAATTAGATTTTCATAATCTCTGGATTTTACCACACCTTTCTGAAATAGGGGTCCAGGCTGGGCTGAGAAGGCCTGCTTCCTACAGGGGTTTCAGGGTGGCGCTTGTAACTGAGACAACAGTTGGGTGGGTGTTGGTGGTTGCGGGGATGAGTGCTGCCTACTTTCAGATTTTAGGTGATGCCACAGCTTGCCAGCCTTGCTCCTTCAGTCTCTGGGGACAACTTCTATCCTGTTGCATTCTGAATCAGTGTTTAACTGCTTGGGGAGGCTTCCTTTTCTCTAGGGCAGTGTCAGAAGAGAATCCTGAAATGAAGGCTCCCTGCCTGTGTTTCAGAAAGATTGCAAATAAATCCGGAGAAACACCAGAGATGAGCCCAGAGAAGAGGCATCCTAGTTTTGACACCATCCTGAAATAGATGTGAAACCTGGCTCTGCCAGGAATGAATTATGTCCTAGGTAAATAAAAGGCTTTACCTGGTTGAGTCTTTGTTTCCTTAGGTGTGAAGTAAGATGAATAATACCCACCTTACTGGCCTAAAAAAGGTAGTTAGAATGGCAATAATCAAGAGTGTCAATATCTATTGAGCTTTCTTTGCACTGTACGTTGAGCTAGGGGCTTTAATCCTGTAATCCTCCTGTGCATAAAGGTATTATTATAATCATTTTATAAATAAGGAAACAGATTCAGAAGAGTTTAGCAGTTTGCTCAAGTTCACACAGTTGGTAAAAGGCAGAGTCAACTTTCCAATTGGGGCAGCCTCACCCCAAAAGTAGTGCTCCTAACCAATGCCTGATACTCCACAGCACCTGGTACAGAGTGTGCACTCTCTGATTGGCAGCAGTGAGCAGTATTTGGGATCAAGGCTGTGGGGAGACCAGTTTGTCACGGAAATGAGGGAGGTGTTAGATAGGCTTTGGGACTGGGGTATGAGGTAGGCTGGTTGCTGGGATTGGCTAACATCCACAGTGCCCAGTCTGAGTCAAAGGCTGCCTTTCTTAAAGGTTTTGTATCTCATTACAGCTTTGTTGGGCTGAGATAAATGCAGGGGCTTTCTGCACAGGAACCCGTCAGAGGAGAATATGTTTCTGAGGAATTAATTGCAATTCCCTCCGCATCAGCCTGAACATTGTTCATTCCCAGTAGATTATCATTAATCGGGTAAGCAGGGAGACAGAAACAGCCTCTGCTAGCTAATTTATTAACTTCTCCAGGATGAAGGGGTGGGAGTGGGCTGAGATGCTTGGATGTACTTTGAGGGATTTGGGGCAGAAAGCCCAGTGGTGAACAGTACCATGACCATGATCTAAATAGAGAGATTAACAATTTCTGGTCTCAACAAGTGTTAGGATGAGAGTTTTCTAAGACCTGTAATTTCTATTACATTTTTATTCTTTTTCAGCACTGGGTTTTCCCTTTTCTCCTCTCACAAATCCTCCCCACAAACTAAGTCTCCTGTGTGTGTATTCTCTTCTAGGTGGTGTGTTTTGGGAATACTGGTTTTCTAGTAGTCAGGAGCCATTTTTTTTTCCAGTAGTAGATGTGACTCCTGATCTTTCATATTCTTCTGTTTCTACTCCACCACCCATCCTTGTTGTTCAACATACCTCCCAGCCCTATGCAGCTGGGAGATGGCTTGGATAACTAGCAGGATGATTATGGAGTTTTGGTGCTGGCAAACTTAGGTTTGAATGCACATCTAGTCATCTTCTAGCTGTACAACCAGAAGGAAATTACTTAACTTCTCTGAGAATTGATATCCTCATTGGCATATGGGAATAATCTTTTAAAAAATATTTTATTTATGTTAGCCACCATATATTACATCATTAGTTTTTGATGTAGTGTTCCATGATTCATTGTTTGCATATAACACCCAGTGGTCCATTCAATACATGCCCTCTTTAATACCCATCACCAGGCTAACCCATCCCCCCACCTCCCTCCCCTCTAAAACCCTCAGTTTGTTTCTCAGAGTCCATAGTCTCTCATGGTTCATCTCCCCCTCCAATTTCCCCTCCTGCATTCTTCCCCTCCTGCTATCTTCTTCTTCTTCTTCTTCTTTTTTTTTTTTTATCATATATTGTATTATTTGTTTCAGAGGTACAGGTCTGTGATTCATCAATCTTACACAATTCACAGCACTCACCATAGCACATACCCTCCTCAATGTCTATCACCCCGTTACCCCATCCCTCCCACCCCCCACCACTCTAGCAACTCTCAGTTTGTTTCCTGAAATTAAGAATTCTTCATATCAGTGAGATCATATGATACTTGTCTTTCTCTGATTGACTTATTTCACTTAGCTTAATACCCTCTAGTTCCATCATATGGGAATAATCTTAACTGCTGCACAGGGCTGCAGTGTGGATTAGATGTGATCCTGTGTGTCGTGTCTAGACTGTAGCAGGTGCTTTATGTCAGCTTATTTCTTCTCCATTTTTCCTCCTTGGGAAAGGAAAGGAGAGGCTCTCATGCTCAGGTGTGAGTGAAAATCCTGAATGCAACTCAGTATTGACATAGATAGGGCTTAAGGAGCGGGGATAAGTTAACACCTTCTAGATCCCTGTCCTTTGAAGGCACACTTCACATTAGGCTGACCTAAAAGAGCCTGCTGTTTCAGTTTTGGTTAATGGGCTCCAGGCATTACATCATTAGATATCTTCTTCCTTCTTTCTTCTTCTTCCTTCTTTTCTTTCTCAAAGATTTATTTATTTATTTTAGAAAGACAGTGTGTGTGATCCAGGGGCAGGGAAGAGGGGCTAAAGGAAGAAGGTGAGAGAGAATCCCAAGCAGACTCCCCGCTGAGCATGGAGTCTGATGTGGGGCTCAGTCCCACGATGCTGAGATCATGACTTGAGCCAAAATCAGGAGTTGGATGCTTAATCAATCTAGCCACCCAGGCACCCCAGCATTAGATACCTTCTAGTGGAATCAGCAAAGTGCCTTGAAGCCAACCTACCAGGCATGATTTGTAGAGATGTGGGCCACTTCTCCTCCCTCTTAGCCATCTTCTCATTTCATTCCATGACACCTCCACAGTGTCCTTCATGAGGTCCAGGTGATGCATGGATGAATCCTCACCTATAGCCACTTTTGTATCCCTTTGTTCTATTCCTACTTGCCCCCACTCTCCACTGAAGATTATAGGCTTGTGTTTATGTGTGTTTATGGATTTACAACTATTGGGTTTGATATAGGATTTAATTTTGTATATTTTTAAACTTTACATAAATGGAATACTGTTATGTTAATTACTTTACAATTTGCTTTTATCTTTTAACATCATTCTCTTCAGGCTCATTCATGTTGTATCTTTTTTTTTTTTTTTTAAAGATTTTATTTATTTATTTTGACAGCAAGAGAGAGAGAGGGAACACAAGCAGGCTTCCCGCAGAGCAGGGAGCCTGATGCGGGGCTCGATCCCAGGACCCTGGGATCATGACCTGAGCCAAAGGTAGACGCTAACAACTGAGCCACCCAGGCACCCCATCATGTTGTATCTTGTAGCATCAATTCCTTTTCCCAACTGTAGTACTCCACAGTATGAATATGTCACAAATTATCAACTCTTTAGTTGATGAGACATTTAGGTTGTTTCCAGATTTTTTATTGCTATAGACAATACTGCTATAAATATATATTGAACCCTGGTATACATTTGTAAGAACTTCTTAAGAGCAGGTACATGAAATAGAAACTTGGAAATTGCTAGGTATTGGGTATACCCATCTTCAAATTTATTGCATGATGCCAGATAGTTTCTCAAATTGATTATAACAAAATCTACTTCTACTAACAGTGTATAAATATTCTGTTGCCCTACATTCTTGTTACCACTTAATATTATTAAGCGTAATTTTCCCCTTGCATTCTGGTGTGTGTGTGTGTGTGTGTGTGTGTGTGTGTGTGTGTGAAATAGTATCCTAGGATTTCATTTGGTCTGCATTTCAGTGTTTTTCATTCCTCTAATTTCTAATGAGATTGAGCATATGTTCATGTATTTGTTACCCATTTGGATTTTTCTCTTTGTAAAATGTCTGTTCAAGCATTTTGCCCATTTTCTATTTGGTTGTTTATATTTTTCTCATTTGTTTTCAGAAGATCTTTATGTATTCTGTATGCAAGGTTTTTTGTTATATTCATTGCAAATAGCTTCTCCACATTTGTGGCTTATCTTTTCACTCTCTTCATGGCACCTGTTAATGAAGAGAAGTTTTTAATTTTATTTATTTATTTATTATTTATTTAATTTTAAAAAAGATTTTATTTACTTATTTGAGAGAGAAAGGGAGAGAGCCAGAGAGAGAGAGAGAGAGCACAAGCAGAGAGGAGGGGCAGAGGAAGAGGGAAAAGCAGATTCCCTGCTGAGCAGGGAGCCGGATGGTGAGGCTCGATCCCAGGACCCTGGGATCTTGACCTGAGCTGAAGGCAGATGCTAACTGACTGAGCCACCCAGGTGACCCGAGAAGTTTTTAATTTTAATGCAACCTAGTTTATAAGAGATGAAATTGAGGCTTAGAGTCTTTAAATGTCTTATGTAAGGTCTTGTAGGTAGTAGCTAAGAATGATTTAAATCCAGATCTGGGTACAAAAATTAATCTCTCTTTGTCCGATTGGACCATGTCCATGCAAAAGTATCTGAAAGAGGATCAGACATACAGTAGGAATTTATGAAAGTCTTGTTTCCTACTCAAAGATACATTATTCCCTGCCACCAAGATTTTACAAATAAAATAAGGAGTTTTTATGATAGAATTCAGACATATCCTTTTCTACCCCCTCCCACATCTAACACCTTCTTTCCCCCCTACGGCAGTAAGATTTTTGTGAAAGCTCTGTTTATATAGTTCATAAAGAAACAATTTCAACCAAATCCAGTTAGAATCACTTGTGTGTCTCTGTATCTGTATATAATCTTGACTGATAACACCCCAGATAAAGAAAAATCAGATTGTCTCTCTAAATGAGTACAGGGAGATTTGGGCATTTGTTCCCTTTAAACTAAACATATATTCAGTGTCATAAAACATTTGATACTGAGTTGGTGAATGGCCATACAAAGGAATTAGGGGTGCAGTGTTTCAGTGAATATCTCCTTAATTACAGAGAGTGGGACTTCTTAATTTAAATTGCTGATTAGGCATGTTGGACTTGGACAGCCCCACTCTGATCTCATTAGCCCTAGTGATAATGTACACTAATTACCCCTCTTCCAAAGTCAGGGCTTCATTTATTACCTTCATGAATGAACCTTTTTTTATCCTCAGCATCAGAGTAAAAAATGAGCTTGAGAAAATGATGGAGGTGCTGGGGAGGAGTAAGAGACTTGGAAAGTGAAATGGTTTCAGACTTCCATGGAAGGAGCAGAGGAGCCAGGTAATTTGTGTTCATGCCAAGCAAGTGAAAACCTGACCTCTGGGTTTTACCAATGGCCCCAAATGATGTGCAGCTCTTACCATGTTCTTTCCTTTTTTAAATTTTATTTTATTATGTTATGTTAGTCACCATATAGTGCATCATTAGTTTTTGATGTAGTGTTCCATGATTCATTGTTTTCGTATAATAGCCAGTGCTCCATGCAATATGTGCCCTCCTTAATACCCATCACCGGGCTAACCCATCCCTTCACCCCCCTCCCCTCTGAAACCCTCAGTTTGTTTCCCATAGTCCATAGTCTCTCATGGTTCATCTCCCCCTCTGATTTCCTCCCCTTCATTTTTCCCTTCCTTCTCCTAATTTTCTCCATGCTATTCCTTATGTTCCACATATAAGTGAAACTATATGATAATTGGCTTTCTCTGCTTGACTTATTTCACTTAGCATAATCTCCTCCAGTTCCATCCATGTTCTTTCTTTTTAGTAAATTAGCTTCTCCTTGGCCAGTTGACATAGTAATGATAGCCAAATGCTAAAGTCTATGATACAATTTAAGACTAGGGATTTTGGATGATAGTGATATGAACCATCACCCAACTTGGGGTACCTTGGCCTGTTTTGTTCCTGACCTCACCTTCTGATCCCTACAGGCATCTGAGGTTGGAACTCTAGGATTTGATGAGCTCATATTTGCAAGGCTGTGTGTGGGATTAAGGAGTGGGGAGCATGGTAATAAAGAATATTTTCTACCCCTTCTAGATGTGGTGGGCAGAGGATATCATCTGAGGCATCTTTGGGATTTACCTGGATTCTTCCAGAATACTAGGGTTATGATCTCAAATAGTGATTTCTAAGTTGGTTTTCTAATACTTCCCACCCTCTCCATGTAGATATGGAATCTTAGAGATGTTCTAATTTAAAACCAAGGGAACCAAACCTCCTAGGAAAGAAGTTTTCCCAAAAAGAACACTCCCCAAAAGTGTTCTTTTCATCATGTGTAGTACATGATGGGAGTACATATTAGTGAAACTTTTGCAAGGGTAGTTTGTAATCTCTATTAAAATTAATGATGCATACCCATTGACCCAAAAATGTTACCCCAGGAATCTAGAGTACAGAATATTTGCATAAGATTCAAAGAGAACTATCATCTGTATATAATATGTATGTCATTTATGTCGCCATCTATATCTCTATAGAGATCTTTCTTTGCAGCCTTTGTTTTTAATAGGAAAAAAAACCTTACCCTAATATCTTTCAGTAGGAGAATGGTTAAATACATAATGGTATATCTCCACAGTGGAGTATGATGCACATACTAAAAAGAATAAAAAATATTTTGAACTGACATGGGAATGTGTCCAAAATTGGTTAATTGAGAAAAGCTAGCTGTAGGACTGGATATAGTATCGTATCCTAATTGAATAAAGAAGTATACATTTATTATTGTGTATATCAGTGGTTCTCTGTGGTTATCTCCAACAGTGGGATGGAGTGGAAGCTGAGAGAGAGAGGCAGAGGAACTTACATGCCCTCCTTACATGCCCTCCTTGATACCTTAATAAGAGGAACTACAAGTTATATATTTCAGGATCATTTGAAATCTTGCAACAAGCTGACTTTATGTTGGTAATCAGCAAAAGCAATAATGATAAAATGCTTGCCATGCAGTGCTGCTAAAGATGGGGGTCCACTATCAAGAGGCCAAGCACTGATAGGCTGTCAGAATTGCAAAGCAATTGGAAATCATTGCCCTAAGCACATTCGGTGGGTCTGGCTCAGTGACTGTTAAAAAATAGCATTTCTCACAGTGTAAGATTGCCCTAACTACTAGATAACATCCTTAAAAAAGTTGTGTTCATAGCAGATAGAAGGTATAATCTGTACCAGACACTGTTTAAGGTTAATGTGATCCCATCACTGTGCTTGCCGTTTAGAGCCTATGTCTGCTTGTGTCAGTCTTTGCAGAGCTGATGGCACAGCTCCAGGACCTGTGTGTGGATTCATTTGGGATAACTTTTCTTGCACATCCTGGATGGTAGCACTGAAATACTCCTTCCCTCATCTTCTTGTTCCTGAAATCACTCTTCTATACCTTCTTCACTTCCTTCCTCTTTCCTTTTTTCTCTTCTCCTTCTTTCCTTCAGCAGACATTTGCCTAGTCTGTGCCACACACTGAGCTCGGAACAGTGGGAAATGAAGCAATAAATTTGTCAGAATACCTGCTTCAAGGAGTTAGTTCATGGTCTGCCAGGGAAGATGACCATGAAAACAGTGGATGATAAGCTCTGACAAGGAATAAGGCTTAGAGCCAAATTGGACTAAATGGCCAACAGTATGGTCTTGGCTCTGCTCCCCATGTGCCATGTGAACTAGGTTTTCCTTACATCTCTAAGCCCATTTTGTTATTGGTAATTCACAAATAATAGTACTTAACTCACAGTAGTACAGATGTGAAATAAAGGATGTGTGCCTTTCTGCTCCACCTGCTTCACCTCTTTGCCTCCTTCTTTTTAAATTAAATATGAATACTGGTGATCAAAGGATGTATAAAGTGTTATGGGAGCAGGAATGGAGGAGCCCTGTGGAAGACATTCAAGCAGGGAGGGTGTTAGAGGAGGAGCAAGAGGAATTTGCATGATTAAAGACAGGGGAGAGTCCCAAGTGGAGGAAACTCTTATAGGCTAGGTCGGTTATAGGCAAAACACAGAAGCTAGGTGTGGTCTTGAAGGGAGGTAGGAAGTTTGCCTGGGTCCTCATCTGTGAAATGGGTGGACTCCTCCCCCATCTTCCCCTTCTCCTCTTCTATAGAAGCCTCATTTCTCCCTGTGTACTTTCTTCTATTCACATGGACTCTCAGGAAATGCTTTGCTATTAGCTCTTTCCTCTTTAACATGAATTGAAATTAGTGTATTTCCTCTCGCATGGGTTTTTGCATGTAAGCCCCATCTGTCATTGCGGAATAAAAGTTATTTTTTCCCTCTTTGAGGAGTTTTAGGCCTTATAGAGCAGGAAGAGTTGATTTCCCTCCTCCCCCTTTTCCCAGGGAAGAGCCTTTCCCACCCACTGAAATCCCATCTCCTAGGCAACTGCCTACAGTGCTTCAGGGATGAGCCTAAACTGCCTTTGAACTTCCAAGGTCAGGAGAAGCGATGTCTTGCAGGCATGTGTCTGAAATACACATGTTTAAGAAACCCACTAAATCATGGCCCAAATCAGCCTTTTCATTAAAAAGTAGTAGGGTGAGTATTTTACAAAGAGTAGGGGCAGGTAAAAGATGAACAAGGCAACTGCTGTCACTCATGTGCTGCTCCTCTCACATTCAATATCCTACCTATTCATCACTTGCCATTGGTTTGCTTCCTTCCTTCTCCTGGAATCTAGTTTTATGGTTGGGGCCAGCAAAACTTCCCCCAGGAAGTCACTATGTGGGGACTCACCATCAAGATTTATTCTAAGAGGAGAGGAGGCACACTGCTACTTCTCTAGTCAAGGACTGAAAGTCAAGTTGATGGATGCCCACAATGAAATTGTGAAGGAAGTATTAACAAGTGCTGAGGTGGCTATCAGAGTGGACTCTAGTGTCAAACTGCCCAGGTTTGAATCCTGGCTCTGCTATTTTTTTAAATTCCTCTGCGCCTCAGTTGTCTGTCTTGAAAAGAGAAATAATGACAGTAATCTAATCAAGGGTTTGATATGAAAATTAAAGAGATTAATATGGGGGCGCCTGGGTCGCTCAGTCATTAAATGTCTGCCTTCGGCTCAGGTCATGATCCCAGGGTCCTGGGATCGAGCCCCGCATCGGGCTCCCTGCTCCATGGGAAGCCTGCTTCTCCCTCTCCCACTCCCCTTGCTTGTGTTCCCTCTCTCGCTGTGTCTCTCTCTGTCAAATAAATAAATAAAATCTTTAAAAAAAAGATTAATATGCAGGGTACTCAGTATAGTGCCTGGGATTTGGTAACTGCTCATTGCTATATTTTTTAAAAATTAATGATGAGCATTGACGTTTGACCAAACCTTATGGTCTGTAGATTCCCAAATGAGGCTTGGAAGCAATTGCTGAGAACATGACTACCCATTATTAACAAGAATGTCAGAGAGTGTAGTGGATAAACCAAGCAGTGCTGAGTGTGAATCCCAGGCTTTTCAGTACAATCAATACACATCTGTACTGTACCCACCATGTGCTTGTCACTCCTGTAGACAGTAGAATGGATAACTATCAGACAAGGTTTTCTTGGTTATATGACCTTCGTTATTTGCTCTTTCTGTGCTTTACTTACCACATCTGTAAAATGGGACTATTCATGATAGCTACTTTATAAGATGATTGCTATTTTAGTAGTTAGCTATTACTTGGAAAATTGGTAAGGGACAGATCTTCTATCATTCTGGTTGAATTGAGTTATATCTGGGAATAAGCACACCAAATAGCATATGGGGGTAGAGGATATTTTTCATCCTCTTGGGCTTCCATGGATGAACTTATTCTCAGACAGCAGTCTAACATATCTTATTCATTACTTACTTGGCATAGTTTGCCTCTTGACATTGAAAAGCACCAGGGTTGGCCTCAGTGTCCTGTGGGCATCACATCATCCAAACTCCTTTGCCAATTATGACTTTTGAAACTTTTCTGATTCTAGAGAGGTTTTACTTTGCAAGTGGTAAAAATAGCTTGAGGTTTGATCTTGGGTCCCAGAAAAAGAAACAAGTCAGAACTTTATCCTTCCCTACTTTCTCTACCCAATGCTGTTGTTTTGTATATGCTTACAGTAACATGTTGGCATGATTCCCCTGCCTCTGTGCTCTCTCAATTATTGTCAGCTACCCCTGCTATAACACTTACTCCATCTTGACCTTGATTATATTACCTATTTATGTTTTTTGCCTTGCCCACTATTTATAACATTTATAACATACATTACATAAATTCATGTTTGTTGAGAATTCATTGTACCTGAGACACTGTGCTAAGTGCTTTAGATGTATTATCCTCTGTTATTACCACTCCCATCTTACAGATGAGGAAATGGAGGCTTCCAGAGATTAAGTGATTTGGCTAAACTCCTACAACTAGTAGGAGGTGGAATCAGAAAATAATGCAAACCCATGCTCGTAATGACTCAATTCTCCTACACTGTGGACCCAGGGATGGGGACCATGTTCTGTCCTCTTATTGTACTCCACAGCTCTGAGCACAGGGTTTTACACAGTTGAGAAATTCATTAAAATTTCCTGAATCAAGCTGATTCCCAGCCAAGGTCCTATTCCAAATGTGGGGGTATAATTCTCCCTTCACAAACATGACTAGGTATCCAGGAATACTGTTTGGGGTGTTAATCTCTATAAGATTTCCCATAAACTTCTAAATGTTTCTTTCAGGTGCCAACTTTCATATTATTTTGGATTATGATATTTTTACAGATTCTGGCTAGCCCAACCCAGTCCCTTATGCCATTAGAAAGGCCAAATTCTCAGGACACCTGAGTGGCTCAGTTGTTAAGCGTCTGCCTTCGGCTCAGATCATGATCCCAGGGTCCTGGGATCGAGCCCCACATCAGGCTTCCTGCTCAGTGGGAAGCCTGCTTCTCCCTCTCCCGCTCCCCCTGCTTGTGTTCCCTCTCTTGCTGTGTCTCTCTCTGTCAAATAAATAAATAAAATGTTAAAAAAAAAAAAGAAAGGCCAAATTCTCATAGTTTAGGTTTTATTGGCCGAGATCACAGTTCCAGCTTTTGTATATTTTGGACACAGATCTATTTTGGCAAAGCTGGTCATCATGCTTATAAGACTAAAAGGATAATTTTTAAAAATGAGGACTAATGATATAACAATACAGAATATTAGAAATGGGAAGACCTAGGAAAGAAACTCGTAGGATCATCAGGATTATCCAGTCTCCTCAATTTTCAGATGAGAAACCCAAGGACCAAAGAAGAACATGGAGTTCTCTGAGGTCTGTGGAGGAGCTGCAATTCATTCTAGGTCAGTCTTTTTTTTTTTAAAGATTTTATTTATTTATTTGAGAGAGAGAGAATGAGAGACAGAGAGCACGAGAGGGAAGAGGGCAGAGGGAGAAGCAGACCCCCCGATGAGCAGGGAGCCCGATGCGGGACTCGATCCCGGGACTCCAGGATCATGACCTGAGCCGAAGGCAGTCGTTTAACCAACTGAGCCACCCAGGCGCCCATTCTAGGTCAGTCTTAATCAAATTTTCTTTTGACACACCAGGCTGATGCTTTGTGGTTTATGATTCAAAGTTATTGTTATTCATGCCTTTGATTCATTGCAAGTCAAAAGAAGAAAGAAAAGTACTTCCAGCTTTTCTCTTTTTTGTATACTTTCTTAAAAAATGACAAATTACATTCATCTATATTCAGGTATATGAAAGTCTGTGAATCTCATCTATTTCAGCAACATTGGCTTCATGGCCATGAACAACATGCTAAGAGCTCTTACATTTTTTATTCTTCAAGTGAAAACATTTCTTTGTTCAATAGATTTGGTGGAAGTTTGTGGGAGAAACTACAAATTCAACACCAGATCTTAAAATTTTGTGTGTGTTAGGAATTTTTCATATAGAAGGAATTGTTGGGGGGGGGGGCATGATTTTAGTTGTCCTTCTGGGTTCCATGTAAAACCCTCCTCTAACTGCCCTGACCACATGAGTGCCAAACTGGGAGTCTGGAAACCTATCTCTGCCACTGTCCCAATGGTGTGGCATCTCCATGTCATGTCATCTTCTTACTCTCAAGAGGATAGGCCAGAGTAGGTCTGAGAATTTTTCCGACTCTATATTTGGTAATGTTCACTGATACGTCTTGAAGATAATGGTTAAAGAAAAAAGAGGAAGAGGAAATTGATGAATAGGCTCTAAGGTGGGGCAATCAATTGTCTATATGAAGGACTTTTTTTTTATATGAAGTTTTTAGAGGTGGTAAGAATGTTCCTTATCTGAGGTGGCTCTTATCCTCATGCTTAAAATTCCCACTCCCAGTACTTCATTCCTTTGAATAATGTCATGTCCCTTTTCTTGTATCTGTAAAAGAAATTTCTTTTCCCCTTTCCCCTCTTATGTTCAGTCCATTGTGTGTGGCACAGGGGCTTTATAGAAAAAAGTGAAAACACCAAAGAAGTGATTAGACCTGAGAATTTATATACCATTTTAACAGAGTGATAAATTGTGGAGATGTGACCAGACAACAGGACAAAGGTATTTGGGACTCTAGAAGGGGGACGTTGTGGGCAGGTAAACATCAGGGGAAACTAATGGAAGATAAAGGTTATATCAGTAAGGTTTGGTGTGGGAGAGGAGACTAGGACACTTCTGTGAAGGGAAATTCATGTTACCTTTACAAATGGCAACTTATGCCCTGCTTTTAGACAGAAAGAGAGAGGGTAGAGAGCTTTTCTATTCCTCAATTGCCTTTAGCTTAAAATAATTCTAATGTCAAAGCAGCATATTTTGAAATGGTGTATTATGATTCCCTTCACTTTCTCTTTTAAAACCTGGATATTCTTTTTTTTTTTTTTTTTTAAGATTTTATTTATTTATTTGAGACAGAGAGAATGAGAGAGAGAGAGAGCACATGAGAGGGGGGAGGGTCAGAGGCAGAAGCAGGCTCCCTGCTGAGCAGGGAGCCCGATGCGGGACTCGATCCCGGGACTCCAGGATCATGACCTGAGCCGAAGGCAGTCGCTTAACCAACTGAGCCACCCAGGTGCCCTAAAACCTGGATATTCTTTTTTTTTTTTTTTTTATTCTTATGTTAATCCCCATACATTACAACATTAGTTTTAAATGAAGTGTTCCATGATTCATTGTTTGTGCATAACACCCAGTGCTCCATGCAGAACGTGCCCTCCTCAATACCCACCACCAGGCTAACCCGTCCTCCCACCCCCCTCCCCTCTAGAACCCTGCCTGCCCTTCAGAGTCCATCATCTCTCATGGTTCGTCTACCCCTCCGATTTCCCCCGCTTCATTCTTCCCCTCCCGCTACCTTCTTCTTCTTCTTCTTTTTTTTTTTTCTTAACATATATTGCATTATTTGTAAAACCTGGATATTCTTGCCAACTAGTCTCATTCTCCTCAGATGTTTTCTTCAATTTCTCTAGAGTGATTTTTTTTTTCTTTTAGGTTTTGGAGCAAGGGGTGGGTGGTTAAATTCCTGGTGGTGGGAGGGGGGGCTGACTCCCAATCCCCTGTTTGTGCTCTTCTCCCCACCCCTCATCCTCTGCTGCACATAGTTTTTTTTAGCTGCAGCCATCTCTGGACTGGGCGGCACTTCCTCCTCTTTGCTCCTCACCTAACACTTGTCCATCCCTGTCTCTGTTCAAGAAGTTTGTGAACATATCATTCTCTTTATGGTTTGTAACTTAAAAAAAAAAATTATGACCAATATAATGGTGTCTCAGAATGGGAAAGACATAACTACTAATAGATTTGTAAATGCCTAAAATATACATAGCTCACTGCAATTTGTATTGGGTGTAAAGCCTGTTTTTAAAATCTTACTTAATAATAAACATTCCTCTAAATACTCATATAAATATTTGTACACCACTTACACAATTGACACATCAATGCTTACCAGCTTAATAAATGTTTCTCCAAATATTTAAACACTGGTCGCAAACTTATTTTAAAAACTCTTTAGGAGTTTATAACAATTATAAGCTGGTATATCAGAATATTTTAAATACTCTAAGTACCTAAGATACTGATCATATAAACAAACATTTTTTTCATGATCACTAAACTGATTATTATAGTGTGGTTAAAAATTCAATCTAAAGTGTGAACATTGTGAGGGAGGAAAAGATGGTGGAGGAGTAGGAGAACTTATTCCAACCTGTCCCCGGAATGGAGCTGGATATCTACCAGACCACTCTGAATACCCACGAAATCAGCTTGAGATGTAAGAAGATATATCTGGATCTCTACAAACAGAATATTGCAGGTGGTTGGTTTTGAGGTATGAATCGGGGAGCTATGATTCCATGGGCACATATCCGAAGACAAATGGAAGGGGTCGGGAGCTGCCATAAGTGCTAGCACCAAAAAGGTGAAATAACATAGAAGCGCAGAAGTCTCCTGTGCTGGGGACTGGGCACAGACTCAGACCAGTAGCAATGGGGAATGGACTTTAGGGCAGCACCCCCAGACTGAAACCTGGAGCGGCAGGGCCACATGTGTGAACTGGGGGCGGCTGGTGCACAATCCAGGATGTTGCAGTTTATAGCACCACAGACAGAAACGAAGATAGTGTGGACTGGAGAGCTCACTGAAGAACAGACTGCAATCTCTCTGCTCTGAGGCAGAGTGTTGGAAATGATCTCTTCTGCTCTGACTCTTGGAAGAGATGCAGAAAGCCACCAGGGAAAGCTGTCAGAGAACAAAGGCCCCAAAATACCGGTTTTCACTGAGCCCATCCCCCACCACAGGGAGCAGGGCAACTCTGCCCAAACAGGGTTGCCTGAGTAAGACCACAGCAGGCCCCTCCTCCAGAGGACAGGCTGGGAGAACAAGAGGCCAACAACCCTAAGGTCCCTATAAAACAGGTGCATCTTGCTTGGGTTGTGGTCAATAATTTGGACTCTGTACATTCCCTCAACCACCCCTCAACAGAATGACTAGGAAGAGGAACCCCCCAAATAGGAAAGACTCAGAGACTGTGACTTCTGCCACAGATTTACAAATGGATACAGATATAACCAAGGTGTTGGACATGGAATTCAAGGTAGCAGTTGTGAAGACAATAGCTAGAATGGAGAAATCAGTTAATGGCAACATAGAGTCTCTAAGGGCAGAAATGAAGCCGAACAGGCAGAACTTAAAAATGCTATCAATGAGATCCAATCTAATCTCAATAATCTAGCCGCTAGGGTAAGCGAGGCAGAAGAACAAATTAGTGATCTAGAAGACCAATTGATAGAAAAGAAGGAAAAAGAGGAGGCCAGGGAAAAACAACTGAGAATCCATGAAAATAGAATCAGAGAAATACGTGACGACATGAAATGTTCCAGTGTCAGAATTATTGAGATCCCTGAGGGGGTGGAGAGAGAGAGAGGACTAGAAGATATATTTGAGCAAATCATAGCTGAGAACTTCCCTAATCTGGGGAATGAAACAAACATTCGTGTCCTAGAGGCAGAGAGGACCCCTCCCAAGATCAAGGAAAACAGGCCAATGCCTCGGCATGTAATAGTAAAACTCGCAAATCTTAGAATGAAGGAAAGAATCTTAAGGGCAGTTAGGGGGAAGAGATTCCTTACATACAGAGGGAGGAACATCAGAATAACGTCAGACGTATCCACAGAGACCTGGCAAGCCAGAAAGGGCTGGCAAGACCTATTCAGGGTATTAAACAAGAAGAACATGCAGCCAAGAATACTTTATCCAGCAAGGCTGTCATTTAGAATGGATGGAGAGATGCGAGCTTCCAAGACTGGCAGAAACCAAAAGAATATGTGACCACTAAGCCATGCCTGCATGAAATATTAAGGGGGGGTTCTATAAAAGGAGAAAGACCCCAAGAGTGACATACAACAAAAATTTACAGAGACAATTATAGAAACAAGGTCTTCACAGGCAACATGATGACAATAAAGTCATATCTTTCAATAATCACTCTCAACGTGAATGGCCTAAATGCTCCCATAAAATGGCACAGGGTTGCAGATTGGATAAAAAGACAGGACCCACCCATATGCTGGCTACAGGAGACTCAGTTTGAACCTAAAGATACATCCAGACTGAAAGTGAAGGGATGGAGATCCATCTTCCATGCCAGTGGACCTCAAAAGAAAGCTGGGGTAGCAATTCTTATATCAGACAAATTAGATTTTAAGCTAAAGACTGTAGTTAGAGACACAAAAGGACACTATATCATTCTTAAAGGGTCTATCCAACAAGAAGATCTAACAATTGTAAATATCTACACCCCCAACATGGGAGCAGCCATCTACATAAGCCAGCTGTTAACCAAAATAAAGAGTGATATTGATAACAATACATTAATTGTAGGAGACCTCAATATTCCACTCTCAGCAACAGACAGATCATCAAACAGAAAATCAACAAGAAACAAGAGCTTGGATGACACACTGAGCCAGATGGACCTCATAGATATATACAGAACATTCCACCCTAGAACAACAGAATACTCATTCTTCTCAAGCGTACAAGGAACTTTCTCCAGAATAGACCACATACTGGGTCACAAATCAGGTCTCAACTGATACCAAAAGACTGAGATGATTCCCTGCATCTTCTCAGACCATAATGCTTTAAAACTGGAACTCAATCACAAGAAAAAAATTGGAAGAAATTCAAACACTTGGAAGCTAAAGACCACTCTGCTCAAAAATGTTTGGGTCAACCAGGAAATCAAAGAAGAACTTTAACAATTCATGGAAACCAATGAGAATGAAAACACATCGGTCCAAAACCTATGGGATACCGCAAAGATGGTCCTAAGGGGGAAATACACAGCCAAACAAGCCTCACTCAAAAAAATAGAAAAATCCCAAATTCACCAACTAACTTTACACCTTCTAGAGAAAAAGCAACAAACGATGCCTAAGCCATGCATTAGAAGAGAAATAATTAAGATTAGAGCAGAAATCAATGAATTAGAAACCAGAAACACAGTAGATCAGATCAATGAAACTAGAAGCTGGTTCTTTGAAAGAATAAGATTGATAAACCACTGGCCAGACTTATCCAAAAGAAAAGAGAAAGGACCCAAATTAATAAAATTATGAATGATAGGGGAGAGATCATGACTAACACCAAGGAAATAGAAACAATTAGTAGAAATTATTATGAACAACTATACGCCAATAAATTAAGCAACCTGGAAGTAATTGGACGCCTTCCTGGAAACCTGTAAACTGCCAAGACTGAAACAGGAAGAAATTGACAACCTGAAGAGACCAATAACCAGTAAGGAGATTGAAGCAGTGATCAAAAAGCTCCCCAAAAAACAAGAGTGCAGGGCCTGATGGATTCCCTGGGGAATTCTACCAAACATTCAAAGAAGAAATAATACCTTTTCTCCTGAAGCTGTTTCGAAATAGAAACAGAAGAAAAGCTTCCAGACTCATTCTATGAGGCCAGCGTTACCTTAATCCCCAAACCAGACAAAGACCCCAACGAAAAGGAGAATTTCAGACCAATATCCCTGATGAATATGGATTCCAAAATTCTCAACAAAATCCTAGCTAATAGGATCCAACAATACGTTAAAAGGATCATCCACCATGACCAAGTGGGATTTATCCCCAGGATGCAAGGTGGTTCAACATTCACAAATCAATCATGTGATAGAACACATTAATAAGAGGAGAGAGAACCACCATAGGGTCTCTCAATTGATGCAGAAAAAGCATTTGACAAAATACAGCATCCTTTCCTGATTAAAACTCTTCAGAGTATAGAGATAGAGGGAACATACCTCAAGTTCATAAAATCCATCTATGAAAAACCCACAGCGAATATCATCCTCAACAGGGAAAAGCTGAGAGCCTTTCCCTTAAGATCAGGAACACGTCAAGGATGCCCACTCTCACCACTACTGTTCAACATAGTACTAGAAGTCTTGGCAACAGCAATCAGACAATAAAAAGAAATAAAAGGTATTCAGATTGGCAAAGACGAAGTCAAACTCTCTCTCTTCACAGATGACATGATACTTTATGTGGAAAACCCAAAAGACTCCACCCCCAAATTACCAGAACTCATACAGCAATTCAGTAATATGGCAGGATACAAAATCAATGCACAGAAACCAATTGTTTTCCTATACGCTAAGAATCCAACTATAGAAAGAGAAATTAGAGAAATGATTCCATTTATAATAGCACCAAAAACCCTAAGATACCTTGGAGTAAACCTAACTAACCAAAGAGGTAAATGGTCTCTACTCTAGAAACTACAGAACACTCGAGAAAGAAATTGAAGAAGACACAAAAAGATGAAAAAATATTCTATGCTCATGGATTGGGAAAATAAACATTGTTAAAATGTCTATGATGCCCAGAGCAATCTATACCTTCAACACCATCCTGATCAAAATTCCATTAACATTTTTCAAAGTGCTGGAACAAACAATCTAAATTTGTATGGAATCAAGAAAGACCCTGAATCACCAAAGAAATGTTGAAAAAGAAAAACAAAGCTGGGGGCATCACATTGTCTGATTTCAAGCTATATTACAAAGCAGTGATCACCAAGACAGCATGGTACTGGCACAGTACCAAAACAGACATATAGACCAATGGAACAGAATAGAGAGCCCAGATATGGACCCTCAGCTCTATGGTCAAATAATCTTCGACAAAGCAGGAAAAAATATGCAATGGAGAAAAGATTCTCTTCAATAAATGGTGCTGGGAACATTGGACAGCTATATACAGAAGAATGAAACTCGACCATTCTCTAACACCATACACAAAGATAAACTCAAAATGGATGAAAGACCTCAATGTGAGACAGGAATCCATCAAAATCCTAGAGGAGAACATAGGCAGTAACCTCTTTGACATCGGCCACAGCAACTTCTTTCAAGATACATCTCCAAAGGCTAGTGAAACAAAAGCAAAAATGAACTTTTGGGACTTCATCAAGATAAAAAGCTTCTGCACAGCAAAGGAAACAGTCAACAAAACAAAGAGGCAACCCACAGAATGGGAGAAGATATTTGTAAATGACACTACGAAGCGCTGATTTCCAAGATCTATAAAGAACTTCTCAAACTCAACACCCAAAAAACAAATAATGAAGTCCAAAAATGGGCAGAAGACATGAACAGACACTTCTCCAAAGAAGACATACAAATGGCTACCCGACACATGAAAAAATGCTCAATATCACTCAGCATCAGGGAAATACAAATCAAAACCCCAACGAGACACCACCTTATACCAGTCAGAATGGCTACAACTAACAACTCAGGAAACAACAGGTGTTGGTGAGAATGTGGAGAAAGGGGAACCCTCTTACACTGTTGGTGGGAATGCAAGCTGGTACAGCCACTTTGGAAAACAGTGTGGAGGTTCCTCAAAAATATAAAAATAGAGCTACCCTATGACCCAGCAATTGCACTACTGGGTATTTACCCCAAAGACACAGATGTCATGAAAAGAAGTGCCATATGCACCCCAATGTTCATAGGAGCAATGTCCGCAATAGCCAATCTGTGGAAAGAGCTGAGATGCCCTTCAACAGATGAATAAAGATGTGGTCCATATATACAATGGAATATTACCCAGCCATCAGAAAGGATTTTTTTTTAATAGAAATCTGGACATTTAAAAAAAAAAAGAAATCTAGACATTTTGTGTATTATGGTACTCTGAGTCTTGTTTAAACCTTCTATCTTAGCTGGCTTTTTCTTGAAACAACTCTGGTAGGGGAAGGTGGGGGGCACTGCCTTATACTATCAGATGGGGGTGGAAGTTTGTTTCTCACTTGACTTTTGTTGAAATAAAATATATATAGTGTAATATATATAATATGTATAGAGTAATATATATAATGTAATATATATAGTGTAATATATAATATAGTGTAATATATATAATAATATATATATAATGTAATATCTAGAGCAACCACCAAAAAAGTTACACAAAGACAAACTACTAAATAACATTATAGAGACTCAAAATGTAATTATAAAATATGTTTAAGCAACACACAGGAAGGAAGAAAAAAAGACAAAAAAACATAGACAACAAACACAAATAAAAAATGATAGATTTAAACTCTAACATACTAATATTTACATTAAAAAATAAATGGTCAAGATACATCAATTAAAAGACAGAGATTAGCAGAATGGATTAAAAAACATCACCCAACTCTACACTGTCTACAAAAAAATCACTTCAAATATAACAGTATAGGCAGGTTAAAATGAAAGGATAGAAAAAGATTATTACACAAATATTATTTAAAATAAAGTAGGAGTAGCTATATTAATATTATATAAATTGACTTCAAAACAAAATTACCAGAAAGGGGGAGTAACATTATATAATGATAAAAAGATCAATCCACAAAAATGACATAGAAATCCTAAATGTGTATGCAGCAAATAGCAGAGTTGCAAAATACATGAAGCAAAAACTGATGGAATTGAAAGAAGAAATTGATAAATGCAAAATTATAGTTGGAGACCTCTATCCTCAATTTATAGAACAATTAGACAGAAAATCAGCAAAGATACAGAAGAACTAAAAAAATCAATAGGATCTAATCAATGTTTATAAAACACTCTGCCTAACGACAGAATACATTCTTTTCAAATGCCCATAGAATATAGACCATTTCTCTATTTGACTGTGACTAATCTGTTATTTAATCCTTTTGTTTAGTTCTGAATTTTTTGTCAAGCATAACATACATTCAGAAAATTGCAGATCGATGACACATGTAACCACCATCCAGCTCAACTACATTATTGGCTCCCCAGAAGCCCCCTTTATGCTCCTTTCTATTGCTAATCCCTCACTTCTTCCTTTGGAAGTAACTATCTTAACTTCTAAAACTACAGACTAGTTTTGCATGTTTTCAAATTTTATATAAATGGAATAACAGTACATATTCTTTGGTTCTGGCTTTTTTCATTCACAATTATATCTATGAAATTCATTCATGTTATTGCAAGTAGTAATATATATTTGTTAATATCTACTGCTGTAGAGCACTACAATGTAGGTAGTACAATGTATTGATCCATTCTACTGATGATGGATGTTTAGGCTCTTTGAAGTTTGGAACTATTACAAATAACTATGGACATTCTTGTGTATGTCTTCTGATTTTATTATTCAATTAAGTTTAATTAAGTATTTTTTATGTTTGATATTTACCTAAATTGTTATATATTATGTTTATATACTTAAATTTGATATTTACCTAAAGTGGAATTGCTAATTTATACATTAAGCATATGTTCAACTTTAATAGACAATGACAAACTATTTTCTAAAGGGGTTGTACCAATTTATACTCTCATCAGCAATCATAAGCATTCCTGATCTTCACATTTTTGTCAACACCTGATAATGTCTATTTTCTATGCCTTTTTGTTGTCTTATCATGATATTATTTTGTATTTCCCTATTTACTAGTAGAGTTAAGCACCTTTTCATATGTTTATTAGCTCTTTGAATATTCCCATTTGTGAAGTTCCTATTATATTGCCCATTTTAAAAAATTAGGTTGTCTTTTTCTTCATGATTTCTTTTAAAGTTCTTTTAAAGTATATAGTCTGAACTCGGGCCCTTCTCAGTTGTATTTATTGGAAACATATTTTGCCCCATTCTCTCTTTCCATTCTCCTAAAGGGTCCTTCTGACAAACAGAAATTACTCATTTTAAGGTGGTCCAATTTACTTTTCCCTTTGTGGGTAGGAATCTTTTTGTATCTTATTTAAGAAAATTTTTCATATTTCAAGGTCAAAGAAATTACCTTCTGCAAGAAGATAGAAGTGTTACTGGAACTTGTAAATGGTGTAATATAAGGATCAAGATTCATTTTGTGTATGGATAGCTAATAGACTCAAAATCACTTATTGAAAATCATCCTTTTCCCCACTGCTCTGTAGTACTACTTTTGTTATAAATCAACTATCCATGTGTAGTTTCCAGACTCTTTATTCTATTCCTTTGGTTTATTTGCCTATCTTGGCCCAAACACCACAGTATCTTAATCGTAAGTTTTCATATCCAGGAAAGCCTACCACTTTGTTCATTTTCAAGATTGTTTTCACTATTCTTATTCTCTTATATTTACATATATATTTTACAATTAGCTTTACAATTCCCCCACCCCCAAAAGAGAAAGCCATGCTGCCCTCACTTCTACTTCCTTTTCTCTTTCTGGACAACTTAATCTTGACATCTTTAAGTATGACAGAGCAAGATAAGTATCCACAGGGGATGAGATCAGCAAACTTTACAGAAGGATGTCAGAGCCTAAGTAGGGTGAGCAGGGAGTCCATACTTTTAAAAAATTATTATTAAAGACAATTTTTAAAGCAGTTTTAGGTTTACAAAAAAACTGAGGGAAAAGTATAGAGATTTCCCAAATACTCCCTGCCCACACATGCGTAGCCTCCTCCACTATCCTCCAGTATCACTCACCAGAGTGGTACATTTTTTTTTTTTTTAACCAAGGATGAACCTACATTGACTTAACAATCAAAACCACCCAAAGTCCATAATTTACCTAAGAGTTCACTCTTTGTGTTGTACATTCATGATTTGGACAAATATATAGGTTTGGACAAATATATAATGATATGTATCTACCAATATCATATCATATAGAGTAGTTTTAGTTCCTCCCCCCAAATCTTTTGTTTTTCTTGTTGATCTCTTCCCCATTCCTACCACCCATACCTGGAAACCATTGACCTTTATATTGTCTTCATAGTTTTACCTTCTCCAAAATCTCACATAGTTGTAATAAAATATGTAACCTTCTAAGATCGGTTTATTTCACTTAGCAATGTGCATTTAAATTTCCTCCATGTCTTTTTGTGGTTTGATAGCTCATTTCTTTATAGAACTGAATAATATTCCATTGTCTGGGTGTAATAAAGTTTATCCAGTTACATGCTAAAGGACATCTTAGCTGCTTCCAAGTTTTGGCAATTATGAATAAGGCTGCTGTAAACATCTGTGTGCAGGTTCCTGTGTGGACACAGTTTTCAATTCCTTTGGGTAAATACCAAGAAACACAATTGCTGGGCCCTCTGGTAAGATTATGTTCAGTTTTATAAGTCTGGTGGGCCTTTCATCTTATGAACAATGTGCACTGTGTGCCTCATCTCAATTCCCTTCTTCCTTTGTTCATTTGGAAAGTCAAAACTGACTTTAAAGGCCAACTTCAGTCATTGCATACCAATGTGTTTGCCTCTGGCATTTTATAATTCTTTTCTTATCATGCTTTTTTTATTCTCTGGATCATAGGGTAAGGGTATGTTTATTTCGTATGAAGTTGCCAAAGTGCCTTCCATATTGGCTCTACCATTTTGCATTCCCACCAGCAATGAATGAGAGTTCCTGTTGCTCCACATCCTCATCAACATTTGGTGTTGTCAGTGTTCTAGATTTGGACCATTTCAATAGGTGTGTGGTAGTATTTCATTGTTGTTTTAGTTTGCATTGTCCTGATGACATATGGTGTGGAGCACCTTTTCATATGCTTGCCATGATTATTTCTTTGGTAAGGTGTCTGTTAAGGTCTTTGGCCTATTTTTTTATTTAGGTTATTTAGGTTGTTCATTTTCTTTTTTCTTTTCTTTCTTTCTTTTCTTTTTTTTTTTGTATTTTGGATAATAGTCCTATGCCAAATGTGTCTTTTGCAAATATTTTCTCCCAGTCTTTGTCTTGTCTTCTAATTTTCTTGATATTGTCTCTGGAAGAGCAGAAGTTTTTAATTTCAGTAAAGTCTGGTTTCTTAATTATTTCTTTCATGGATCATGTCTTTTGGTATTATCATCCAAATCCCCAAATTGAGCAGGCCAATGATTATGGTATCTCATTGGGAACTTATTTTTCAGCCTGTGCTTAAGGTAAGACAAACTACCTCAGTGACTCCTTTTGATAACAAATGGACATTTTCCCCAATCTACCCACTCACTAGAATCTAATTTTATTCGAAGTGTGAGATCCTGCAACCCACCTAGGATATAAGTTAGCTTTGACCACATGCAGATATTAAAATCTAAGTCCCATGTTTAGAGACCAGAAATCCCACCTTCAGTCCTACCCCAGAGCAGTGAATGCTTCTGCTTGACATTCTCTGCTTCAATATCTTCTCCATTTCTGAACCCTAGAGATTTTTGTTACAATCTTACAAGTGAAGCTATGCATAAAATATGATGTTTAAGCATTGTCATATTTCTCCCAGTGCTGCTAGGGATTTTATGACAGTTTTCAGATTAACTACTGTATATGTATTATGAGGATTAGAACTCCTTTAGCCTTTCTTTACCTCAGTTTCCTCATCTGACCTGAGAATTAACAAACTAAAATACATCAAGTATCTGGCAAGCAGATGACCTATAAAAGGAAGCAACTATTTTTGTTATGACACCATAATTATTTAACCTATTGCTGACTATATTTGCTTACTACTTCTTTCTATTACAGATAACACTTTAATGTGTACACATGAGTATAAATCTTTGTCATTCATGATTATCTCCTGAGGTTAAATGCCAAGAAAAATCATTTCTAGGATTATTTTTACCTTTTTAAGACTCTTTTATTTAAATTCAATAGCCAACATATAGTACATCGTTAGTTTTTGATGCAGTGTTCAACGATTCATTAGTTGCATATAACACCCAGTGCTCATCATATCACATGCCCTCCTTAATGCCCATCACCCAATTACCTCATCCTCCCACCCACCTCCCTTTCCACAACCCTCAGTTTGTTTCCTAGAGTCAAGAGTCTCTCATTGTTTGTCTCCCTTTCTGATTTCTTCCCATTAAGTTTTCTCTCCCTTCCCCTATGTTCCTCTGCGCTATTTCTTATATTCCACATATAAGTGAAACCATATGATAATTGTCTTTCTCTAATTGACTTATTTCACTTAGCATAATACCCTCCAGTTCCATCCATGTCGATGTAAATGGTGGGTATTCATCCTTTATGATGGCTGAGTAATATCCCATTGTACATATGAACCACATCTTTATCCATTAATCTGTTGAAGGACATCTCAGCTCCTTCCATAGCTTGGCTATTGTGAACACTGCTGCTATGAACACTGGGGTGCAGGTGATGCTTTTTTTCACTATGTCTGTATCTTTGGGGTAAATACCCAGTAATGCAATTGCTGGGTCATAAGGTAGCTCTATTATTAACATCTTGAGGAACCTCCATATTGTTTTCCAGAGTGGCTGCACCAGCTTGCATTCCCACCAACAGTGTAAGAGGGTTCCCCTTTCTCCACATCCTTGCCAACATTTGTTGTTTCCTGTCTTGTTGATTTTAGCCATTCTAGCTGGTGTAAGGTGTTATCTCATTGTGGTTTTGATTTGTATTTCCTTGATGACAAATGATGTGGAGCATTTTTCATTGGCCATTTGTATGTCTTCTGTGGAGAAGTGTCTGTTCCTGTTTTTGCCCATTTTTTGACTGGATTATTTGTTTTTTGGGTGTTGAGTTTGAGAAGTTCTTTATAGATCTTAGATACCAGCCTTTTATCTGTTACATCATTTGAAATATCTGCTCCCATTCCGTAGGTTGCCTTTTAGTTTTGTTGACTGTTTCCTTTGTCATGCAGAAGATTTAATCTTGATGAAGTCCCAATAGTTCATTTTTGCTTTTGTTTCCCTTGACTTTAGAGACGTGTCTTGCAAAAAGTTGCTGTGGCTGAGGTCAAAGAGGTTACTGCCTCTGTTCTCCTCTAGGATTTTAATAGATTCCTGTCTCACATTTTAAGTTTATCTTTGTGTGTGGTGTAGGAGAATGGTCCAGTTTCATTCTTCTGCATGTGGCTGTCCAATTTTCCCAGCACCATTTATTGAAGAGGCTGTCTTTTCCATTGGATATTCTTTCCTGCTTTGTTGAAGATTAATTGACATATATTTTCAAGTTGCCCTCCAACAAGGATTTACCAAGCTGCAATCCCACCAGGATTGTGTTGCAGTGCCCATTTTATCCTGTATTGTCACTAATACTGGCTAATATAATTTTTAAAATGTTTTCAAAATTGATAGGTAAAAGTTGTACTCTGTAAAATTGGCAATCCTTTGTTATCATAAGGGCTAAGCATGAAAAAATACTAATAAAAGGTATAAATTATAGAATCCTAATAAAGAACTTCTCTGTGACCCAAGAGTATACCTAATTCCATAAGAAGATAACACATGAAAGTTGGAAGCAAGGTTTAATGGATCTGAAAAGAGCTCTGATGGTTGCAGGAGGAAGAGAAAGTTTAGAAAGTAAGATCAAGCTACCGCCAATTCCTGGCACGTGTGCCTCCACTTCCCTTTCCCTGTACACATCAGACATACCTAACTGATCACAGAACTCCTTCCCACTGAGCTGGGAAGCAACCTCAGTACTCTTCTCAATATAGTACTCCAGGCAGCAATTGATAATAGTTGTCTCATAAGATAAAGTCTCTTTACCCTCCTTGATTTAGTAGATTATAATTTTAGGTTATGCCATGAGTAAAAGGTATATAATATTTAATGTTGTTTTGTATTTGAGCCAGTGCAATTTGTAGCTGAATACAAATGCTATTCCTTACAGGATCTGTTTACCCAGCATGGAGACAACCTCATGATCATTGCTGGAAAAGTCTTCCTCTTCAGGGCAGGACAAAAGGAAAAGGATAATACCTGAAGTCCAGAAGATCATCTAAGTAACAGTACCTGAGTTGCCTGGGTAGAGTGGGCTTCCAATGGGAAGTATAATGCAATCAGATGATCTTCAAAAAACACCTGACCTTTAACAAAGTCTATTTCCTTTCTGAAAACAAGAGGAGGAGAACAGGGAGTGAATATCTGCTTTTGCTGTCTTCCTCTTTGGCTTGTGAGGCTTCAGGTCAAAGTCACCAGAACTCATCAACCTGAAATGCCTCCAAAAAAATGAGGGAGTTCCCAAATAAATTCCAGACAGTGGAGGCTCTAAATGTATTGAGAACTTATTTTTCACCTCAGCATGAGGGTGAGCTCTCCATGGAGTTGAGCTCTCCAGAGAGAAACCCTGACATAGAGGTGTCAATCCAGGAGTCCTGGAAAGAGGTTTCTTCTTGGCCTGGGCCTCAGTTTTTTGACAGAGATATAGATTTGTTAGTTAGCCTCTACACAAGGGACAACCCAGATCAGAGTCTTTATGCCAATCTGACAGCATCTAAGTCCCCCTCCCTCATTTGTTTTTCTACTTCTGGCATCTCACTCTAGGGTGCTAATCTAAGGGTTGTTTGTTAATGTAGTATTAGGACAGTAAGCAAAATGACATAGATCACAAAATTCAACTACCATCAAGTGAATTTTCCCAACATAAACAAATATGTTTGTAATTCTCCTCCATCCAACCTAAGTATTTATATGATTAACCCAGCCTATATTTTGTGGCCCTTTGAGCCAATCAGGTCACTTCTTAGAACCTGTTTTCTCCCCAAAAATGGCAATATTCCTTTTCATTATGAGTAAATACCTTTATTCTAGCATATACATCTCTAACCATACAAGCTACTCTCTCTCTCATGACACTTTGTCACGTATGAGCACACATACATTCTCTCTACCCTGTCCAGGTCCTGCTTCTTCTTATATCCCACTTGCAGCCAGAACAAGGCCATGATTCCTTCAACTGGGATTGGGAGAGGTTTTAGACAGTGAGGGCAAAGAGAGGGCATAGAGATGTCCAAGATGGGGAGGGGTCTGCTCTCAAGATGCATTAAATATAATCAAAACTTGGTTCTGCAAAAGTTAATACCTGATAGTATAACTCCTCTACTTATTGTACTAAAGAATCACTGTCTCCTTCTTCACCTTTGTGTTTAATTTTTTAAACACCCCTTTCTATTCTTAGCATCCCTTGCCTTCCATATACTAGTCTCCAGGAAAGGGAAAAAAAAACACACCCAGGCATACACATGCTCTTCGCCAAGCTAGAATGCTCCCACCCTTTCTTCTCTCCCTAACAAACTCCTCCTTACCCTTCTCTCTCTCCTCTGTGAAAGTGTGGGCTCTCCCTGGGAGACCTAGGCATTCCTCCCTAATGTTCCTTCTGCACTCTGCTAGAGCAATTCTGTCCATGTTTCCCAAATGTGACACAGGTCTACCTTTCTGCTACACTCAGTGAGCTCTTTGAAGATACGGACCCTTGCTTCTGATTTGCCTTTCTCCATCATTTAGCCCACTGTTGGGCACCTGTGTGTCATGTGATAAATGTTTTTCGATGATTGGATGGATGGATCGTCATGATGATATTCTGCCATTATACCAGTTAAGAATCTTAGAGTATGAGGGCTGGAAAGAACCACAGAGCTCTTATGGTTCAATTTCTTCTTTTCAAAGCTGAGGCCTACAGAAAAGTGACATAACTTAGGTTACCTAGTGATCAGGAAGAGGCAACTGAGATGATTCATTCAAATCAGAATCAAATCCTGACTTTATTTAAAAGTGACTTTTTTTCATCAAAGACTTTTACTAATTTCAATTTTTTTAAATGTTTCATCAAAATATGATTTATCTTGATTAGTGTGTTTTTTGCACCTCCTTACATTTTGTTCCTGAGGCAAGTACCTTACTCACCTTACCCTAGGTTCTGGCCTTGTAAGAAATGAGAATTTAAAAGAGTTAAGAAAACAAATGATCAAGCCTCCATGACACACATCCTCAAACAAACCTTCATGATTTTCTATAATGTCAGTCTATTTCTGAATGGAAAGAGATTTTACACTTTGGAGCTTGGACTTATTAACTCATTATCTAATTGCTGAGACTATATACATTTCTCTGCTTATAAGGTAATCTCTTAAAATATGCCAACTTATTAGATTTTTGTGGTCATCAACTAATTATGCAAAATCATTTCACTTTAAGTAAATTCTCTTAATTGGGGTAGTGTAGATGATCAACATCCACCTTGAGATTTATGTCACAAGGAAGATACCATGGGGTTGATTTAAGGCATTTTTACCAAGTAAAATAAAACTTTTGATCATATTTTACTATCAGTGCTATTCCTTTGAGGTTGTCCAGTACTGTATTATTACCAATGATGATGATAACAACATTAAAATAAAGACATGTAAGAAAATGAAACTAAACAATGTCACCTTACTACAATAAATAGGAAATATTACCAAAGACCACTGAAAACACAATGAATCTGTAGATCAGATGTTTAGTGGCTTAAATCCCAACAGTAAAGGATATACTTGTTATGCTAAAGCTGCTTACAGGTGCTGTCTGATTCTAAAGTGACTCTTTGATCCAGAAGTTAAAGCTAAAGTCACAGAGCCAGATTTACAGATCATATGCTAGTATCATCACTAGCCTGCATTATTACCCTAGGCAAGCAATTTGATCTCTTCATGTGTAAATCACACAGCTAGGCAGCTGTTACACTGCTACCTTCTGCAGAACTTGTTGGAAGGAAGATTTAATAACTCATTCCAAAAAGGAGGGGGGAGAGAAACAAAGACTTTCTTAAAAAGAACTGGGAAGTATCAAGTGGCAGAACTCAAAGAGGACCCATCAGGACCCATCTTGCATGGTAGATGTAACCAATGACCAGTGGAGGATACCACTGCATGATGAACCTTCACCACAACAGAGAATTAAAAGGCCATTTAAAGAAGTTGACCCATATCAACATTAAAATATGTCTAAAAAAAAAGAATGCAAATAAAAGAAAACTTTGATGGGGAGCCAGATCACAGAGGAGTAGGAGACTTAAATTTCATCTGGTCCCAGGAATTCAGCTAGATAGTTATCAAACCATTCTGAACACCTACAAACTCAACAGGAGATTGAAGAAAAGAATAGCAGCAACTCTCTGAACAGAAAAGTGACCACTTTCTGGAAGGTAGGACATGTGGAGAAGTGAATCCAAGGCGATATTTAGGAAGACAGATGGCGGGGGAGGGGGCCTCTGTCAGCCACTTCTGGCAAGTGATAGAGCTGTGGAGCACAAAATTGGAACTTTTAGAAGTACGCTCCGCTGAGGAACATCGCTCCAGTGGCTAAGCAGTGGATGGAACTCTCGCTGGGACAGTGTGGTCTCAGGACCCTCGGCGTCACAGGAAGACCGGGGGTGCCTGAGTGCGGCAGAGCTCCCAGGTGCTGGAGTGGGGAAGCCGGCTGCAAAGATGGAGCCGAGGAGTGGGGTCTCAGCTCGGGGTTGCCATAAACCGTGATCTGCGGCATAGTCAGGCCACTGCTTTTCCAGCAGGGACCCAACAAGCGGCAGATCCAGGGAGACTCCCCTTCCTCCCCCAGGAGGAGTGGTGCGGGAGCACACTGCAGGGATCTGCTGGGTTTGGAGACTCCACACCGGGTCATGAGCCAGAGATAGAAACGCTCGGTCACAGGCTGGGTGAGGATGGAGTGCAGCCAGAGACCAGGGAGACGGGAGTGACTGACTGCTTTTCTCTGGGGGCTCACTGAGGAGTGGAGCCCTGAATTCTTGGCTCCTCCAGGGCGGAGATTGGGATGCCGCCATTTCACTCTCGTCCTCCAAATCTGTACAGAAAGCTTGCAGGGAACAAAAGATCCTGAGAGCAAACCTGAGCAGATTACTTAGCCCAGACCAGCAAGGGCGGGGCAATTCTGCCTCTGGCAAAGACATATGGGAACCATGACAACAGGCCCCTCCCCCAGAAGATCAGCAAGAACAGCCAGCCAAGACCAAGTTTACTGATCAATGAAAATGGCAGAACTGCAGAACTACAGCACATAGAATTCATGGCTTTTTCCCCATGATTCTTTAGTCTTTCGAAGTTAATTTTTAAAATTTTCTTTATTTTTTTCTTTTTCTTTTTCCCTTTTTCAACCAACATCCTATCAATTCCTTTTTTTAAAATCTTTTTTAATTTTCATTTTGAGAGTCATATTCTATCCCTTCATTGTAGTTAACCTTATTTTTTGTATATATATAAGTTTTTGTTTCTTTAAAATTTTGGGATACAGTTTCTTCTGACAGACCAAAATATACCCTAAATCTCTAGTGTATGGCTTTATTCTAGTCTCCTGCCTGATCACATTCTCTCCTTTTTTTTTTTTAATCCTCTTCTTTCTTTTTTCAACTAACTTCTTATCAATTCCTTTTATAAAATCTTTTATAATTTTCATCTTGACAGTCATATTCCATCTCTTCATTGTATTTACCCTTATTTTTGTACTATATGTTTTTCTTTAAAATTTTGGGAGGCAGTTTCTTCTAATGGACCAAAATATGCCCAAAATCTAGTGTGGCTCTGATCTATTCACCAGCCTGATCATGATCTTTTTTTTTTTCCTTCCCTTTCTTTTCCCCCCAGTTTCAGGTCTCTTCTGATTTGTTTAGTGTATATCTTTCTGGGGTTGTTGTTACACTGTTAGCATTTTGTTCTCTCATTCATCTATTCTCCTCTGGACAAAATGATAAGATGGAAAAACTCACCTCAGGAAAAAGAACAAGAGGCAGTACCGACTGTCAGGGACCTAATCAATACAGACATTAGTAAGATGTCAGAAATAGAATTCAGAATGACGATTATAAAGATACTAGCTGGGCTTGAAAAAAGCATGGAAGATACTAGAGATCCCTTTCTGGAGAAATAAAAGAACTAAAATCTAACCAAGTCAAAATCAAAAAGGCTATTAATGAGGTGCACTCAAACTGGAGGCTCTAACCGCTAGGATAAATGAGGCAGAAGAGAGAATAAGTGATATAGAAGACCAAATGATGGAGAATAAAGAAGCTGAGGAAAAGAGAGATAAACAACTACTGGATCACGAGGGCAGAATTTGAGACATAAATGATACCATAAGATGAAACATTACTGGAATAATTGGGATCCCAGAAGAAGAAGAAAGAGAGAGAGGGGCAGAAGGTATATTGGAGCAAATTAAAGCAGAGAACTTCCCTAATTTGGGGAAGGAAACAGGCATCAAAATCCAGGAGGCATGGAGAACCCCCCTCAAAATCAATAAAAATAGGTCAACACCTCAATATCTAATAGTAAAACTTACAATCTTAGAGACAAAGAGAAAATCCTGAAAGCAGCTAGGGACAAGAGGTCTGTAACCTATAATCTACAATGGTAGAAACATTAGACTGGCAGCAGACCTATCCACAGAGACCTGGCAGGCCAGAAAGGACTGGCATGATATATTCAGAGCACTAAATGAGAAAAATATGCAGCCAAGAATACTATATCCAGCTAGACTGTCATTGAAAATAGAAGGAGAGATAAAAAGCTTCCAGGACAAACAAAAACTAAAGGAATTTGCAAACATGAAACCAGTCCTACAAGAAATATTGAAAGGGGTCCTCTAAGCAAAGAGAGAGCCTAAAAGTAACATAGCCTAGAAAGGAACAGAGACAATATACAGTAAGAGTCACCTTACAGGCAATACAATGGCACTAAATTCATATCTTTCAATAATTACCCTGAATGTAAATGGGCTAAATGCTCCAATCAAAAGACACAGGGTATCAGATTGGATAAAAACAAGAAGACCCATCGATATGCTGTCTGCAAGAGACTCATTTTAGACCCAAAGTCTCCTCCAGATTGAAAGTGAGGGGGTGGGAAACAATTTACCACGCTAATGGACACCAAAAAAAGCTGGGGTGGCAATCCTTATATCAGACAAATTAGATTTTAAACCAAAGACTATAATAAGAGATGAGGAAGGACACTATATCATACTTAAAGTGTCCATCCAACAAGAAGATCTAACAATTTTAAATATCTATGTCCCTAACATGGGAGCAGCCAATTATATAAGCCAATTAATAACAAAATCGAAGAAACACATCAACAATAATACAATAATAGTAGTGGATTTTAACACCCCCCTCACTGAAATGGACATATGAGATATCACCTCACACCAGTCAGAATGGCTAAAATGAACAAGTCAGGAAATGACAGATGTTGGCGAGGTTACGGAGAAAGGGGAACCCTCCTACACTGTTGGTGGGAATGCAAGCTGGTGCAGCCACTTTGAAAAACAGTATGGATGTTCCTCAAAAAGTTGAAAATAGAGCTACCATACAATCCAGCAATTGCACTACTGGGTATTTACCCCAAAGATACAAATGTAGTGATCCAAAGGGCACGTGCACCCCAATGTTTATAGCAGCACTGTCCACAATAGCCAAACTATGGAAAGAGACTAGATGTCCATCAACAGATGAATGGATAAAGAAGATTTGGTGTATATATATACAATGGACTATTATGCAGCCATCAAAAAACACAAAATCTTGCCATTTGCAACGACGTGGATGGAACTAGAGGGTATTATGAACATTGGGGAGGGTAGACTGATGAATCACAGACCTGTACCCCTGAAACAAATAATACATTATATGTTAATAGAAAAAATAAAAATAAAACTTGTTTATGTTAGTGATGTTAATGGCTGATCTCATATCACACCTTAAACCTCATGGGATAGTGGCTTTAAATCTTGGTCAAAACAACACATCTGCCCATGTTCAAATACCAGCAATCCACCTACTGGCTGTAAAACAGTAGACAAGTTATTGAAGCATCTGTATCAGTTTCATCTCTTAGCACCACCAACTTCATGTTTTTTTTCTGAGGATTGAAGATCATGCCCATATAAAGCACTAAGAACAGTGCCACATACCTGGAAAGCATGGAGCAAATGTGATGGAGGATAAGGAGGACAAAAAAGAGAGAAATGATGGCTTATGCTTCCCTTTATTCTTGCCTTTAGTATTTAGCACCTAGAACAATGCCTGGCATGGTCAGCATGACTAGATGTTTGAATTAATAATGAGTATTTATACACTCAAAGTACTATACTAAGGAAAAAAGAACAAGAGAGAAAGAAGGGAGAGATAAAGATAGACACCAAGAAAAACATATGCTCCCCCATCCTTGGGGGTCAGGCCATTTATTAGTGCCCATAAATTCATATATTTTTCAACCTCTGGTCACTTCTCCTTACACACAAAATGGCTTTTCAGACAGTGCCCAGAGCTCTGCTCACCGAGAGGATTATTCTTTGTCACCACCTTTCAATCCCAGTCGCAAGACTGCAATGCAGATGTTATCATTTTCAGCTTGTCCTTATACACCATGTCAACCCATCCATAAACCAAGTTTGTTTTTTTCCCTCCTCTATCAGCTGGTCATAAAGGGTACCCCATGCAGCCAGAGGTAGAAGCTGAGGTTGAGGCCCTAGTGCAACAGTGGTGGATGACATATTTCTGAGCGACCTGCTTATGAACCTTGCTTGTGCCCTCTACTCCTGCTTGTGTTCAATCCCAAATATACCATTTCCATCTTATGTTGTATTCCTGGGCCCTCTCAACCTTATTACTTGATGAATTTGACAGCTAGTGATGGGCAGTTCTGGACACACAGTATCTTGGTATAACCCATGTTGTTTTTATCTCTATCAGGGTCCAATAACATGACAGGAACAGGTTTTCAGAATATGTATCAAGGTATATCGTTTTTGCTCTCCAAGGAGCCTGTGTTGTGCTTCTCCCACTGAAGCTTGATGTAAGTTCGACATGACATCTTTTTCCATACCTCTAATGCCCTAGGGTCTTCCAGGTTAGCTGGCCCAAATAATAGGTTGCTTATATTATAGTCTAGTCCTGCTAGAGAATCCTTTCCTGCTCTGGGTCGCACTCAAAGCAGGCAGCGTTTTGCATCATTTCATATATGGTCTGGAGCAATGTTCTCTGGTGTGGGAGAGGTTGCTTTCCCCAAAGAGGCCTGCCTGACATTTAGTTTCCATCCAAGTGATGGGAAGTGCTAGATAAAATAATTTGTCTTTTACCTTGGAAGGAATGGCCTCAGTTGCTCTGACTGACTACTGGACTCCTAAATGTTTTACTGATGTGAAGGTTTCAGAATCTTTATAGGGTTTATCACCCATCCTGCAGAGAACATGTGTCTTACCAAAGCCTTTCGAATGCTAGCCACTTCTTATTTATTGGGCCTTATTAGTACAGTAAAACCAATACAGTAGATTAATGTGATGTTCTGCCTGATGTCCAAATGTCCCAGATCTCTTCAGAGGGCATGAGAGCTAACATAGCTCTCAGACAAAACTGAAGATGTATATTGCTGACCACTGCATGTGAATCTCAACTCTCTCTTTTTGGATTGGAATAAAAAATAATGCATTTGCCAAATCCATGGCCATCATGCTGAGGTCGTGTTAATCTACTTAGAAGAGATACCACATCTGGAACAGCAGCCACAATTAGGGCTTCTTAGAGGTTGATTTTGTGAAGATCTTTTTTTTTTTTTTTAATCATTCTGGGTACTTGGGGTTTCTTCAGGGGTTAGCCCATTGAATTAATTGAAGATATGAGGACCAACACTCATGAAATCCTTCAAAGTAACAGTAATGTCAGCCACCACCAGCCCCCTTCCACTGTTTTGGAATGCAAAAATCTTTTATTTGCTCTATTTTGGGCCAAGGGGAAAGAGTTTCAGAGCTTATACTGGCATTCCCCAAGTGAAAGCAATAGTCCTTACCTCATAGACTATGGAACCAATGCAGGAATGTGACAATTACTAAGTATGTTCATCCCAATTTTGCATTCGGAGAGAAGGGAATAAATCACCAGGTGGGTTCATGGGCCGAATAAATCTGCTGTAAACTGGACCTTGGCCAGGATTCCCTTTGTCACCTGCATCTCACATACCTCCACTCTAACAGTCTCCTGTTATTCTCCAGATATCAATGTCAAGTCAAGTACTGTATACAAAGGTCCTCAAAAAGTTTGGCATTCCACTTTCACCAGTGCATAGTTAGCAGAGTAGGTAGCCAGAAGCCTCTCTGGGTAAAGACTGGAGACATCATTCCCATGTATACTTGCCATGATGTCACAGGGTCCTTCCTCCCAGATACCCAGCCTTCTCTCCAGTTAATGGGTTCTAAAGCTAAAACTCAGTCAGGTCTGAAAACCAGTCAAATGATCAAGACTTTTTATTGGGGCACCTGTGCTCAGATTCCTGAGATTTCTTTTAATGATACCCTGTTGACTAAGTAGTAAATTGTTGGTAGCCTACCTAATTTACCTCCAGGAATTCTGTACTCTACTAAGCATATCAAAACTATCTGGGTCAGGCCCTCTTTGTTGCCACTCTGACCCTGCCACTCTTTATAATAACCACATCCACCTAGCTTCTGTTGTTTCAGGGCCCTATCATTCCCATGGCTATCAGTGAGCCTAATTCTGTAACATCATGTTCTACAGTCATACCTGGCTTTAGAATAAGGCCATCTTACCCTATTTCTTAACCCTTAGTTACTTATGCTGTGGCTAAGAATTCATCTGGAAATGTGGGAAACTGAAGAAAGTATTTTTCTGTGTGAAAAAGTCAATAGGATTTTATGGCATTTTTTACCCTCCCCACTCTCCCTTATTACCTACCTGCCCCAAGAGAGACTGATACTTAATGGCTTTATTTATCTGCTCTCCTATTATTAGGGAGGAGAGAAACCCCCACTGTGAGATCTGGAGAACCCATGGACCAATGTCAAACTCATAACTAAGCTACCTAGAGGCTTTGGCTATGAATCCAAGGCAGCCGAACAGAGAGAGACATTGGGATCTAGCTGCCCATCCACAAAGGGCAGGGAGCAAGTGTGCATAAGGAAGGCCTCTTGGCCTTCCATACAGGAGCACAGGGGAGAGAGAGAGAAGCTACCTTCAGCTTTCTTTAAATCCTGGCCTAGAGCACTATCTGAATGACTGAGATGGTAGTAGGGAACAGGGTCAATCATGTATTCCCTGGGAAAGATGGAAGAGATACAAAAGGCCAGCAGATTAAAAAAAAGCATCATCTACTTCACAGAAAACACAAACAAATTATCCATTGTATTATGCCAAGCCTCCAAAGAACCCACCACAGTATCCTAAGAAAAGGAGTCAGCTATGATTGCTCACTAAGTCCAAGTGAAAGTCAACTTTAAACATGTATCAAGGACAAAAGAAAGAAACCAATGCCAGTCTCCTAAATGCTTTCTTGTCCTTTACTACCTCTCCACCCTTATCTCCCCTGGACTAGCTAGGGAGGGATCAAGTGGGAAGTGGGAGGATAAGTGAAAACATAAGAGTGGGGATAAGGTGGAGAAATAGAGAAGCCACAAGGCCTCCACCCTCACCTTTCCTACTGGAAGTGGCCAGCCCAGGCTTAGCTGGGCGAGGGGAGAAAAGTTGACTTTGAGGTTCCAAGCCCTTCCTACTCCATGGGACAAGACTTACTAATCACTGAACTGAGACTTTTTGATTAACTAAAAGGTTGATTTTTTTTATAATCTAAGAGCATGAAGGTAAGCTACAGAACCTGCCTCATCACACCTGGGGGCCTGGAAAGATCTATTGGCACTGGATTATGTGTTTGTGCACAGGCATACATGTGCTGTGTCTACTGGAGCAAAGGAGGGTGAGTGGTAGGAGAAACTGTGCAGAATAAAGTTGTTTTTTGACTGTGCTCTGTGAGTCCCACCCATTTAATATATCAATTACATACAGCTTAACATTTTTTTCCTTAAAATTAACTTTAGAGGAAATATATTTTGTAGCTGCTATCTTGAGCTCTCTATAACTGTTTCTATCTTCTGGGAGGGAGACCTTCAATTACTGGGAAATGTTTATTGATTTCCTCCTTTAGGATATGGAGTGGATTTTCAGCTGTGTGAGAGACCACTGTTGTCTCATGCTTTTTTTTTTTTTTCTTGCAGCTGCTTTTGAAAAAACAAATTCTATTGAATTGTATACTTTATACATCTCAGAGCTCTGAGTTTATTATCCATCAAACACTGTGTAACTTGTTTTGAAATGTTTCTCATAGCTTTTCGTGGGCTTTCCAGTCCTGGGAGGGAAAACAGCATGAAGTTCTGGAGTTCTCAGTTCCCTCTTCTGATGTGTAGGTAACAGAGGCAGGATGACTTTGATAAAATATGATGACTCTTTTATGTCATAATAGAATTGTTAAGTCTTTACAGAAATCCTCACATGAAGGGCTTTTCTCCTCCCTAATAATAGGAGAGCAGATAAATAAAGCCATTAAACAAGTTTCTTCTTTGTGCACCAAGAGCTAAAAAGCCTCAGGGATGATGGAAAGGGAGGAGTAAAGGATGATCCAGACTTCTTCAGGACAGCTAGATTTTATTACCTTTATTTTACCCATTAGTCAGTTAATGGAGAGGTGAACCAACTTAATCCCTTTTTTATCCCAGTGCACAATGCAATTCCTGCATACAGTAATTGCTCAGTATCTATTTGTTAAGTAAATGACAGCTCTAATTACAAAAATGGTACCAGGATACCAGCAAGAATACGAGAGTGCTGTGTTGGCCATGCTCAGCAGAACCAAACCAAATAATTATTCTAAGTCATTATTATATCATACTCCTCCAAATCATCACATTATGTTTTTTTCCCTAACATGTATTATATGAAATTATCTTGCTTGTTTATTTTTAATGTATATACTCATTTTATATTATGAATACATATATACCTAGCCAAAATTAGCATCTCCAGCAAGTACTGACACACACACATACACACTTCCTCCTCCTTTTAACTGTGTTGAACCTGTAGGAACAGTCTACCTTGCTAGCCAATCTCATCTTCCAGTCCTAAGTCAGGTTCTCTAAAGACAGAGATTTAAGGGCTGGGGGGTGGAGTCAGATGGATGTGAGGCACAAAAGTAGGACAGGGTAGGGAAGTTGCTAAGTAAGGAACATAATATGAAGTCCAGCCTTGGGTTGAGTGGGTAGGTTGGGAGTGCTCTGAAGCATTAATCACACCAGAGTGTGTTTTCCACTTGAAGCTATATCAGCCAGTCATCGGCTACTCCTGGGAGGCAGGAAGGATGGGCACTAATCACCTCTTTGGATGGACTCCACCAAGAGCACGTCTCCAGAGAAGATCCCACTAGCCACAACAGTTGTAGCTACTGGAGGATAGATACACCAGAAGGGGAAAAGGACTTGAGCAGTGCCAAAATAGTCTATGACCATCCTCCATATACTATTAAGTCTATAGGATCATAAAGTTTTTGAGAGCAGGTGCTGGTCTTGTTGATGTTTTAACTTCCTGAATCCCTTAGCACAGGGCCTGGGGAGCTGAGATCCACTCTTCCTCCTCCTCTCAGGTTGTTGGGGAGGGATCTTTGAGGTGCAGATATAGAGTTTCCTACAGGAACACACAGCCTCTCATAATTTTTGGTGCCTCGTGAAAATTCAGGAGACCATGTCCCTTGGTGTGCTGTACCAAGGCACGTCTGTGGACCTGGGGCTGAATTGTCTCATCACCCTTCAGTATGGGGAGCAGAGAGTGAGTCAGAAGCCAGAGGTTTCAAATGGGAATCTCAGCCCCTCTTGGGGAGCAGCCAACACAGGAGCAGCCATCTTCACCAGCCAGCTGGGGAGATATTTGTTCACAGGAAATTCTCAGACTTCCTGGAAAGCTTCTGTGCTCAGAAGCTGCCTGACTGGCTCTCTCCCACATTGCTCACACAAGTATAAATGGGTAGGACCACTGTGGAAAGCAGTTCAGCAACAATAAATAGAGCCAACATTGACTGAATACTACTCTGTGCCAGAAACCATTCTAAGTACTTTACACATGGACTCATTTTATCCTCACAACAACCCTATGAACTAGATGTTACTATCATTCTTGTTTTCATTTGAAGAGTTCTGAAAGTGTCCATACCCTTTGACCCAGTAATTCAAATTGTAAGAATCCTCCCTTAGGAAACAACACTTAATACAAAAGACCTTTACCTGCAAAGAAATTCATCAATGTGATATTAAAATTTTAAAAAAGTAACAGCTAATTGTCCAATAAAAGGGAAATATTTACAGGAACTCTGAACAATGGAATTTTATAGAACCATTAAAATCACGTATGTGAGGATTCATAATAAAGATGAACAAAATCTTACAGGTTTAAGTGACATAAAAGATTTTCTGCTCAGAATGATCACAACAATGCAAATTTAGAACCATACACAGAGGGTTTTCTAGCTCAAAATGTCAAACTGTATATACAACCTTGTTTTCATGTAATAGAAAGTGTTGGTGATCTTTGAAACCACACATTATAAAAAATAAAGTAGAACAAAATGTTAAATGGGAACATTTAGTGTGAACTTAGAAGCTTCTAAAAAAATATCTTTTTAACATCTCTCACTAACATGGCTCAAGGTGTAATGCTTTTGCTCACCACCATTACTCAAGTGAACTCATAAGCCCAGATCTCCAACATGATCATTCACTGAAAGAAGCCAGGATTCCTTACACTACTATTCCTTGAAGGGCAGTTTCTGACATCTTGGGATAAGGAAAAAGTGAGAATGGGATAGGAAAAAAGTGAGAATGTCTGCTAGAGGGGTGCCCGGGTGGCTCAATTGGTTAAGCGACTGCCTTCAGCTCAAGTCATGATCCTGGAGTGCCAGGATGGAGTCCTGCATCGGGCTCCCTTTTCAGTGGGGAGCCTGCTTCTCCCTCCGACCCTCCCCCCTCTCATGCTTTCTCACTCTCCTTCTCTGTCTCAAATAAATAAATAAAATCTTAAAAAAAAAAAAAGAATGCTAGAAAGTGGACATGGTAAAACAAAGAAGTCAGCTTCCAGTGTATCCCACTATCCAATTTGAGCATCAAAAAGAGAATAATAATCGCTGTTAATTGAAAATTTTTGAGCCTCCATAATGCCATGATTGTGTAATGACATGTAAAACACATTGCAAAGCATACAAAAAGGGAGCTGTAACACAAAACAGGTGTAAATAGGGCATACTTTTTAAAATTGATTTTAATAAACGTATTAATATATATTTGAGTATTTTTAAGGGCATTTTGGTTTAAAAACCATATGTACATATACATACACAGACTTTTTAAAAAGTCTGTCAACTCCCCAAAAATGTGAGGGAAAATGGTCTCCAAAGAGATAGAGACTATTTCAAAAAGGACGATCGGTGTCAAAAGCATTTCCTAATAACCAAGTAGAAGGGGAGATTCCTGCTCTTCATTAGCACCAGTGATCATAAACAATAACTAATTAAAAAGAAGGTCCAGCAGAGTGCTCCAAGATGATAAATTAGCAGCATTCCCAAGAATAAGGGGAACTAAGCAAACTTAACTCCTTATCTCATGGGAGATTAAACTTCAAACTGACCCTATTAATGAGGTCTTGATAAGACATAAATTTCCAATAATTTTAACCTACCTGGACAATATATACTGATGGTAGGACAACAGGATAGATAATGGTGCCTAGGCAAAACTTAAAAATACACTATCTCTAGGAAAGACACCAGATTCAAAAAAAATATATGAAAAGCTGAAGTCGTTATTATAACAAATACATTTTGATTCTATAAGGAATTTGGTCTACTGATGAGTGGCTTGAGTTTGATTCACCTTGGACTTCATAATCAACACCGAAATCATCACCAACTGGACACCAATCGGATTCTAAAACCTTCTACTGATATGAAATAGGGCTTTTTTTTTTTTTTCCTTTTGAGGCTGGTAAATATGACTGTAACTCTAGGAAGATGGAAAACAGCATCTAGCAAAACCACTGCAATCTGAAAAAGGTCAACTTTGGAAGAAATGAAAAAAAAAATGAAAAATTAAATTCACAACGTTCACACTTTTTTTAGATTTAATTTTATTATGTTATGTTAGTCACCATACATCACCATACATCAAAAAACTTTAGTTTTTTATGTAGTGACCCACGATTCACTGTATTCATATAACACCCAATGTTCCATGCAGTACGTGCCCTCCTTAATACCCACCACTGGGCCAACCCATCCCACCACCTCCCTCCCCTCCAAAACCCTCAGTCTGTTTCTTGGAGCCCATGGTCTCTCATGATTCATCTCCCCCTCCAATTTCCCCCCTTTCCTTTTTCCCTTCCTTCTCCTAATGTCCTCCATGCTATTCCTTATGTTCCACAAATAAGTGAAACCATATGATACTTGACTTTCTCTGCTTGACTTATTTCACTTAGCATAATCTCCTCCAGTCCCATCCATGTTGATGTAAAAGTTGGGTATTCATCTTTTCTGATGGCTGAGTAATATTCCATTGTATATATGGACCACATCTTCTTTATCCATTCATCTGTTGAAGGGCATCTCAGCGCTTTCCACAGTTTGGCTATTAAGGACATTGCTGCTATGAACATTGGGGTGCATATGGCCCTACTTTTCACAACATGTTTCTTTGGGGTAAATACCCAGTAGTGCAATTGCTGGATCAAAGGGTAGCTCTATTTTTAATTTTTTGAGGAACCTCCGTACTGTTTTCTAAAGTGGCTGTACCAGCTTGTATTCCCACCAACAGTGTAAGAGGGTTCCCCTTCCTCCACAACCTCTCCAACAGTTGTTATTTCTTGCCTTGTCAATTTTTGCCATTCTAACTGGTGTAAGGTGGTATCTCAATGTGGTTCTGATTTGAATTACCCTGATGGCTAATGATGAACATTTTTTCATGTGTCTGTTAGCCATTTGTATGTCTTCTATGGAGAAGTGTCTGTTCATGTCTTCTGCCCATTTTTGGACTTCATTATTTGTTTTTTGGGTGTTGAGTTTGAGAAGTTCTTTATAGATCATGGAAATCAGCGCTTCGTAGTGTCATTTGAAAATATCTTCTCCCATTCTGTAGGTTGCCTCTTTGTTTTGTTGACTGTTTCCTTTGCTGTGCAGAAGCTTTTTATTTTGATGAAGTCCCAAAAGTTCATTTTTGCTTTTGTTTCACTAGCCTTTGGAGATGTATCTTGAAAGAAGTTGCTGTGGCCGATGTCAAAGAGGTTACTGCCTATGTTCTCCTCTAGGATTTTGATGGATTCCTGTCTCACATTGAGGTCTTTCATCCATTTTGAGTTTATCTTTGTGTATGGTGTTAGAGAATGGTCGAGTTTCATTCTTCTGTATATAACTGTCCAATGTTCCCAGCACCATTTATTGAAGAGAATCTTTTCTCCATTGCATATTTTTTCCTGCTTTGTCGAAGATTATTTGACCATAGAGCTGAGGGTCCATATCTGGGCTCTCTATTCTGTTCCATTGGTCTATATGTCTGTTTTGGTGCCAGCACCATGCTGTCTTGGTGATCACTGCTTTGTTTTTTTGTTTGTTTTAAGATTTTATTTATTTATTTGACAGAGAGAGACACAGCAAGAGAGGAAACACAAGCAGGTGGAGTGGGAGAGGGAGAAGCAGGCTTTCCACTGAGCAGGGAGCCCAATGCAGGGCTCAATCCCAAGACCCTGGGATCATGACCTGAGCCAAAGGCAGACGCTTAACGACTGAGCCACCCAGGTGCCCCATTGATCACTGCTTTGTAGTATAGCTTGAAATCGGGCAATGTGATGCCCCCAGCTTTGTTTTTCTTTGTCAACATTTCCTTGGTGATTCAGGGTCTTTTCTGATTCCATACAAATTTTAGGATTGTTTGTTCCAGCACTTTGAAAAATGTTGGAATTTTGATCAGGATGGTGTTGAAGGTATAGATTGCTCTGGCCATCATAGACATTTTAACAATGTTTATTCTTCCAGTCCATGAGCACGGAATGTTTTTCCATCTTTTTGTATCTTCTTCAATTTCTTTCATGAGCATTCCGTAGTTCCTAGAGTATAGACCCTTTACCTCTTTGGTTAGGTTTATTCCAAGGTATCATATGGTTTTTGGTGCTATTGTAAATGGAATCATTTCTCTAATTTCTCTTTCTATACTTGCATTGTTAGTGTATAAGAAAACAATTGATTTCTGTGCATTGATTTTGTATCCTGCCACATTACTGAATATGAGTATGAGTTCTAGTAATTTGGGGGTAGAGTCTTTTGGGTTTTCCACATAAAGTATCATATTGTCTGCAAAGAGAGTTTGACTTCTTCACCAATTTGAATACATTTTATTTCTTTTTGTTGTCTGATTGCTGTTGCCAGGACTTCTATTACTATGTTGAACAATAGTGGCGAGAGTGGGCATCCTTGATGTGTTCCTGATCTTACGGGAAAGGCTCTCAGCTGTTACCTGTTGAGGATGATATTCGCTGTGGGTTTTTCATAGATGGATTTTATGAACTTGAGGTGCGTTCCCTCTATCCCTATACTCTGAAGAGTTTTAATCAGGAAAGGATGCTGTATTTTGTCAAATGCTTTTTCTGCATCAATTGAGGGACCCTATGGTTTTTCTCTCTCCTCTTATTAATGTGTTCTATCACACGATTGATTTGCAAATGTTGAACCACCCTTGCATCCTGGGGATAAATCCCACTTGGTTGTGGTGGATGATCCTTTTAATGTATTGTTGGATCCTATTAGCTAGGATTTTGTTGAGAATTTTGGAATCCATATTCATCAAGGATATTGGTCTGAAATTCTCCTTTTCGTTGGGGTCTTTGTCTGGTTTGGGGATTAAGGTAACGCTGGCCTCATAGAATGAGTCTGGAAGCTTTTCTTCTGTTTCTATTTTGAAACAGCTTCAGGAGAATAGGTATTATTTCTTCTTTGAATGTTTGGTAAATTCCCCAGGGAATCCATCAGGCCCTGCACCCTTGTTTTTTTGGGAGCTTTTTGATCACTGCTTCAATCTCCTTGCTGGTTATTGGTCTATTCAGGTTGTCAATTTCTTCCTGTTTCAGTCTTGGCAGTTTGCAGGTTTCTAGGAAGGCGTCCATTTCTTCCAGGTTGCTTAATTTATTGGCATAATAATTTCTACTAATTGTTTCTATTTCCTTGGTGTTAGTCATGATCTCTCCCCTATCATTCATAGTTTTATTAATTTGGGTCCTTTCTCTTTTCTTTTGGATAAGTCTGGCCAGTGGTTTATCGATCTTATTAATTCTTTCAAAGAACCAGCTTCTAGTTTCGTTGATCTGTTCTACTGTGTTTCTGGTTTCTAATTCATTGATCTCTGCTCTAATCTTAATTATTTCTCTTCTAATGCATGGCTTAGGCATCGTTTGTTGCTTTTTCTCTAGAAGGTGTAAAGTTAGTTGGTGAATTTGGGATTTTTCTGTTTTGTATTTATTTTTTATTCTTATGTTAATCCCCATACATTACATCATTAGTTTTAGATGAAGTGTTCCATGATTCATTGTTTGTGCATAACACCCAGTGCTCCATGCAGAATGTGCCCTCCTCAATACCCACCACCAGGCTAACCCATCCTCCCACCCCCCCCCCAGAACCCTCAGTTTGTTTTTCAGAGTCCATCGTCTCTCATGGTTCGTCTACCCCTTCGATTTCCCCCGCTTCATTCTTCCCCTCCCGCTACCTTCTTCTTCTTCTTCTTCTTCTTCTTCTTCTTCTTCTTTTTTTTTTTCTTAACATATATGGGATTTTTCTATTTTTTTGAGTGAGGCTTGTATGGCTGTGTATTTCCCCCTTAGGACCATCTTTGCGGTATCCCATAGGTTTTGGACCGATGTGTTTTCATTCTCATTGGTTTCCATGAATTGTTAAAGTTCTTCTTTGATTTCCTGGTTGACCCAAACATTTTTGAGCAGAGTGGTCTTTAGCTTCCAAGTGTTTGAATTTCTTCCAATTTTTTTCTTGTGATTGAGTTCCAGTTTTAAAGCATTATGGTCTGAGAAGATGCAGGGAATCATCTCAGTCTTTTGGTATCAGTTGAGACCTGATTTGTGACCCAGTATGTGGTCTATTCTGGAGAAAGTTCCTTGTACGCTTGAGAAGAATGAGTATTCTGTTGTTCTAGGGTGGAATGTTCTGTATATATCTATGAGGTCCATCTGGCTCAGTGTGTCATCCAAGCTCTTGTTTCTTGTTGATTTTCTGTTTGATTATCTGTCTGTTGCTGAGAGTGGAGTATTGAGGTCTCCTACAATTAACGTATTGTTATCAATGTCACTCTTTATTTTGGTTAAGAGCTGGCTTATGTAGATGGCTGCTCCCATGTTGGGGGTGTAGATATTTACAATTGTTAGATCTTCTTGTGGGATAGACCCTTTAAGAATGATATAGTGTCCTTTTGTGTCTCTAACTACAGTCTTTAGCTTAAAATCTAATTTGTCTGATGTAAGAATTGCTACCCCAGCTTTCTTTTGAGGTCCATTGGCATGGAAGATGGATCTCCATCCCTTCACTTTCAGTCTGGATGTATCTTTAGGTTCAAATTGAGTCTCCTGTAGCCAGCATATGGGTGGGTCCTGCCTTTTTATCCAATCTGCAACCCTGTGCCATTTTATGGGAGCATTTAGGCCATTCACGTTGAGAGTGATTATTGAAAGATATGACTTTATTGTCATCATGTTGCCTGTGAAGACCTTGTTTCTATAATTGTCTCTGTAAATTTTTGTTGTATGTCACTCTTGGGGTCTTTCTCCTTTTATAGAACCCCTCTTAATATTTCATGCAGGCGCGGCTTAGTGGTCACATAATCTTTTGGTTTCTGTCAGTCTTGGAAGCTCGCATCTCTCCATCCATTCTAAATGACAGCCTTGCCGGATAAAGTATTCTTGGCTGCATGTTCTTCTTGTTTAATATCCTGAATAGGTCTTGCCAGCCCTTTCTGGCTTGCCAGGTCTCTGTGGATATGTCTGATGTTATTCTGATGTTCCTCCCTTTGTATGTAAAGAGTCTCTTCCCCCTAACTGCCCTTAAGATGGTTTCCTTCATTCTAAGATTTGCGAGTTTTACTATTACATGCTGAGGCATTGGCCTGTTTTCCTTGATCTTGGAAGGGGTCCTCTCTGCCTCTAGGACTCGAATGTTTGTTTCATTCCCCAGATTAGGGAAGTTCTCAGCTATGATTTGCTCAAATATATCTTCTAGTCCTCTCTCTCTCTCCACCCCCTCAGGGATCCCAATAATTCTGACACTGGAACGTTTCATGTCGTCACGTATTTCTCTGATTCTATTTTCATGGATTCTCAGTTGTTTTTCCCTGGCCTCCTCTTTTTCCTTCTTTTCTATCAATTGGTCTTCTAGATCACTAATTTGTTCTTCTGCCTCGCTTACCCTAGCTGCTAGATTATCGAGATTAGATTGGATCTCATTGATAGCATTTTTAAGTTCTGCCTGTTCAGCTTTCATTTGTGCCCTTAGAGACTCTATGTTGCCATTAATTGATTTCTCCATTCTAGCTATTGTCTTCACAACTGCTGCCCTGAATTCCATGTCCAACATCTTGGTTGTATCTGTATTCATTTGTAAATCTGTGGCAGAAGTCACAGTCTCTGAGTCTTTCCTATTTTGGGGGTTCCTCCTCCTAGACATTCTGTTGAGGGGTGGTTGAGGGAATGTACAGAGTCCAAATTATTGACCACAACCCAAGCAAGATGCACCTGCTTTATAGGGACCTTAGGGTTGTTGGCCTCTTGTTCTCCCAGCCTGTCCTCTGGAGGAGGGGCCTGCTGTGCTGTAACTGAGGCAACCCTGTTTGGGCAGAGTTGCCCTGCCCCCTGTGGTGAGGGATGGGCTCAGTGAAAACCGGTTTGGGGGGCCTTTTGTCTTCTGGCAGCTTTCCCTGGCACCTTTCCTCATCTCTTCGAAGAGTCAGAGCAGAAGAGATCATTTCCAACCCTCTGCCTCAGAGCAGAGAGATTGCAGTCTGTTCTTCAGTGAGCTCTCCAGTCCACACTATCTCCGTTTCTGTCTGTGTTGCTATAAACTGCAGCGTCCTGGGTTGTGCGCCCCTCAGAAGTGCTCCCAATCCTCACCTCCAGGTCGGGGCATGGGGCACGTCTCTGCCCTTCCTGCTTCTAAAACTGCCAGCTGCCCCCAGTTCGCATGCACGGATCGGCCGCTCCAGGTTTCAGTCTGGGGGCTGCCCTAAAGTCCTTTCTCTACCACTACCGGTCTGCAAGTCTGTGCCCCATCCCCAGCGCGGGAGGCTATCGCTCACTGGCAGTTTAGGATTCCCATGGCTCCCACTCCCTTCTGTTTATTTTCGGATATGTGCCCACAGAATCACGGCTCCCTGCTTCATACCTAGAAACCAACCACCTGTGATATTTTGTTTGTAGAGATCCATATATATCTTCTTACATCTCAGGCTGATTTCATGGGTGTTCAGAGTCGTCTGGTAAATATCCAGCTCAATTCTGGGGACTGGTTGGAATAGGGTCCCCTACCTCTCCGCCATCTTTTCCTCCTCCACCCAAAGGCAGATGCTTAATTGACTGAGCCACCCAGGCATTCCTACCTTTTAGAATCTTTTTATGTGTTTTCTTTTTTTAATTTTATTTTTAATTTTATTAATTTTTAAAATATTTTATTTTATTTTATTATGTTATGTTAGTCACCCTACAGTACCTCATTAGTTTTGGATGTAGTGTTCCATGATTCATTATTTTTGTATAACAACCAGTGCTCCATGCAGTATGTGCCCTCCTTAATACCCATCACTGGGCTAACCCATCCCCGCATCCCCCTCCCCTCTGAAACCCTCATTTTGTTTCTTGCAGTCTATAAAGTCCCAGTTTTTAGTTCTACTTAAGGAGAGGAATAGAGATATGTTTGCTTACTTCATCTTCCTAGGAGTGTGTTCAAAGTTTGATGTGAAATAAAAAGAAGAAAGAAACATCTCAATATAGGGTAAGACCTTATTTTGGTTAAAAATCATGTAAGCACCCATGTACCTGTAGTAGCATGAACACACAGAGCTATAAAAAGGGGAAATGTACCAGAACGTTTTTTCCCTTTGCTTGGATAGTGGGTCAGCTTCTAAATTCCTCAAAGTAGCCAGTTATTTTTATAATTGGGAAAAAATAATACACGAAAATAATTTCCCCATTTATTTAAAAATTATTTTACATGGTCTCTAAAGCTGGACATTCTGTTACCTAGTCTGATAAGCTTATAGATTATTATTAAATAAGTATATATGCCTTTTATGTTAAATAAAAGTTTAAAAGTATTAACCTCTAGAAAAATACCAGGGATTACCTTTATATGTAATGAAGAGATCCAATGAATATGGGGTATTATTAAGAGCTTCATTTTCCTGTTATGCTTCCATTGTTTTCCTCCAAGTTACTTCTGAATAGAAAATGGATGATAGTGTACCCACTTTTCTAAGTTATCAAATTGACAGCGAAATCATTCTTACCATCTTTAAGCTCTGTAAACACATACCTCACCTTTGTGACCCAGGAGCCTGTTAGTGCGATAAATCTGTTTTTAACCACTCTGCTAGTTAGAGAGTTTGAAGTGGAAACCATACTTCTTGGTTTCTGTGTTTGGCTGTATAACTCCAGCTGAATAGGACCTTCACCTTGACCCACTTCAGTTTCCCCTTCTGGATGCTGTGGGTGTTGACAGCCCATTTATGGGAGATGACTGAGTGACCAAGAATAAATCTTTATGTTAAAGATAACCCCTGGGAGGCCACAAAATTAAGAATTTCTGCCATCCCCTCCAGTATATCCAAAATTTGTTTTTGTTATTGAATTCAAGAATTCATGCAGCCCAGTTTAAGGCACATTAAAACTTTTTATTTATTTATTTATTTTTATTGTTATGTTAATCACCTTTTTTTTTTTTACTTTTTTTTTTTCCTCTGGAAACCACATTGCAGGATTTATTAAATCCTGCTTTGGAATGTTGTTCCTTTATACCTAAAAAGCTAGACTGGACAGTTTGTCTGCCTTCTTAGATGAAAAATAAGAAATATTCAAGACTCATCTTCTTAGTCACCTATGCTTCAAGTATTATAAAGCAGTTTGGGCAGTCATCTTGCTTACCTTCCTGTGAAAATAACCACCATCATCTAATAGCAAAGATAATTTATTCATGGACAAAAAAAAAATGCAAAGAGAAACTATTTCCAACTGCCAGGTGTAAGTTGAGAATATCCTTCTGTTTGTTTTGGTAATAGAATTTCTCAAATATGCACAATTGTCTTTCAGCATTTGGGCATTGAATAGAGCCCATTTTTTCCCCCGCTGAGTTAACATGTGCTGGGAGGTCAGTTTATTACTCTGGGCAGTGACAGAGAGGGCCCCATGTACTGCTCTGTTTGCAATTATTAACCTGGTAGATTGAAGATCTTGACTACATGTTGCTTATGTGCAGATCTGGCATATGCTCCCATTTCCTAGTGAGAAAAAGGTGGAGATACAAACTCCAAACTATACTCCTTGATGCTGTGGTATCTGAGTTGCCATATGTAAATAGAGACTGGAAAATCTGAGAGGAAATTTTTTCAGACTTCTCAATCAGCTGGAAGATGACCAACTTACATATGCCCTAAACTAGTAAAGAAACAGACTTCCAAACATCAGAAACTCTATTTTTCTCGCCATAGTGTGCTGGTAAAAGGTGTCCCATGTAAATAGTGATTCATCATCAAGCAAGTGTTGTGTAAAGGACCCTGGAATTTTGATCATGTTCAGATGGCATTATGGCTTAGAGAACCAAGAATGCATATATCTTGTTTTGTCAATTCCCACTTTTACCACAGTGTTTCTTCTGTAAGAAGAAGGCAAAGAAAATGAGAATGAAAACTACTTCCACTTACACTAGTGCATAGTACCCCACAGGAGCTATCCTGTACAGCTGGATTGGAGCTGTCAGCTTAGGCTCAAGGCTTAGCCTATGCAAGACCTCTCTACCTCCTAATTTTCAGTCTTATCACTTGGCTACTAGAGACAGAGAAGCCCTGATGAGAAAGAAATGAGAAGATGGGGAGCAAGATGGTTGGAATTATTCCTAACACTATATTCTTCAGTCTGGTCCATAGATCAGTAACACCAGCATCACCTAAACATTTGTTAGAAATGCAGAATCTGGGGCCTCATCCAAGACCTACTCAATCAGAATGTGCATTTTAAACAAGTTCTCCATGTGCCTATGTGCATGATTATATCCTGTGCTAAGAGATAGGCCTTGGGTCAGCTTCCTCACTTCCGAGTATATCTGTGTCTTTAGTACACAATGATCCTGACCTCTAACCAATCTACCCCAGATCTGAGCAATTGCACTAGTACTCTCTACTGTTGGGGATCATGGAGGAGTAAGGGTAGGACAAAAACAGCTGACCTCCTCCTAACTGCCTGTGAAAAATGCTTCTTCTATAAAGTTAAATTGATTTCTTTATTGCAGGATTTTCTCAGCCCGTTTGTCTTAGCCTGCTCAGGCTGACATAACAAAATAACATAGATTGGGCAGCTTAAACAACAAACATTTATCACAGTCCTTTGGCTAAAAGTCAAAGATGAGGATGGGCATGGTTGGGTTTTTGTGAGAGCTCTCTTGCTGGCTTGCCAAAGACCACCTTCTTGCTGTGTCCTTTTTGGTTGACAGAGAGATAGAGGGAAAGTTCCCTCCTGTTTCTTATATGGAACACTAATTCCATCATGAAGGCTCCATTCTGATGACCTCATCTAAACCTAATTACCTCCCAAGGCCCTATCTCCAAATACTATCTGGTTTGGGGTTAGGCTTCAACATATGAATTTGGTGGGAGGCAGAGACATAATTCAGTCCACAGCAATGCTAATGTGCATTATGACTTTTTAGAAGAGAATAAAATATGTAATATCACTTAAAACTTTCAAATTGCAGAAACCTCTTTTGAAGAAATACCTACTAACAATGGGTGTTTCACAGAACACAGTACGGGATGTGCCACCCTAAGGGGAAATCATTGTTCTGGTTGAAACAGAATGAAGTCCTCCATTCCCATTCCCATATGAGATTAAATTTGTTTAATTGCATGTACTCTGAATCTGTAGATTTTCCAAGTTAAGTCACCCATAGTGAGGTGATACCTTACATGATGGTTAGGAACCAGAATGAGTGCCTAAAGCAAAGATTGCATTTTAGTCAAAATTTTCTTTGAAAACAACCTTGAGATAATATCAGATATTACAGTCTGACTTGCCATCACTCAAGAAGTCTAGTATAGCTTGTGTTACCTCCAGTGTTGGCTCTTATCGCTGCTTTTTTTTTTTAGATGAGTACCAGATCAAGTATCAGGACACCATTTAGTTTGAAGAGCATGTATCTTTAAATACTAGAAATACACTCAACATAATGAGATGCTCAAATTTTAAGATAAGGGTGGGAATGAGGACTGGGGAAGTAGCATATTCATGTCTCCTGTTCTGAGCTGTGGACAGTACATGTGTTTAGTGGAATGGCCGATGGGATATATATACTATGTAAATAGTTCTATGTCTCTTTCTTTCTCTTAGCACTTATTATTGAACTTACATATGTTAAATTTGCATATGCTGCAATACCTTTGTGTTGAACACATGGTTTCAGATAGGATTTTGCTGGGGAAGACCAGATGCTTAGATTCAAAGTCACAAGGTCATTTTGGTGAATTTAATGCGGTCCAAAGTCTGGTCCTTAAAATTGTAATGGTTTCAGAATTTCAGCAACAGTGACTGTTTCCCTACTTAATACAGACTGATGAACATATGAACCAGGATGCCAGTTTATGTTGAGAAATAAAGCTATTGCATAGATTGGAATGCTGTCATCAGCACACCACCATAATTTTCCTTTAGGCAGTGTATGTGGGAAGACCAGATATATTTACAAAAGACGTTCTAAAATGTTCAGTGTAAAATGAAAATGGTCCAAGCTGTTTTGCTGAAAGGTGCTGGTGGATGAAAGGGTTAGTTCATTTTCTGAGTATGTGAGTCATTCCATTGGCTTGTATTTGGGAAAAGGTCTTTGAGTTCAGCATTTGGGGGGTTTGCATGGACCAATGGTGGACAAATCACTTTCCTGTGCAACTGAATTCACCTTTCTCTGACACATTCACAGGGAACTGAATTTATGTGGTTTCCAGGGAGAGTATAACAAGGTTCAGTGCCCAGCATTATTACTGTTTTTCCTTTGTGTTTTGTTGGTATAAGGAGAGGATGGTCTTTGCTAACCTAACTCATTTTGTTGGCAAAAGCTGTGGCCTAAGGAAGAGAATATTCCAGCCTGAGAGCCACCAGCCACCATGAATATGTTGGATGGTATTTTCTATTAGAGGGTCTCTTTTGACAGGATGGAGGATTTCAGTAGGCTCACCAAAGTGGCCCTCCTCCCTGCTCTCCTCTTTTTGAGGAACAAACCCCACCCTTATAGACAAAATGATGAAGCATGGCATTTTCCTTTTCCCTTCCTCTTACTGTGTAGTCTTCTCTTCCTCTTTCCTCTCCCTAGAAATACAGAACATTGCCATATAAACACTTCTATATATTCTTATTTTCATCTATTGAACCAAGTGGGGGGGGCAGGAGTTGGCAACATTCTTCTGTAAAGGATCAGATAGTAAATATTTTTGGCTTTGTAGGCCACACAGTATATTGTCAACTCTTCACTTCTGCCACAGAAGGGCAAAAGCAACCATAGACAATACATAAATGAATGAGTGTGGTTGTACTCCAATAAATTTTACTTGCGGGCACTGAAATTTGAGTTTCATATAACTTTTATGTGTCACAACATATTTTTTGATTTTTTTCAACCATTTAAAAATATAGAACCTCTCTTAGTCTATACCTCCTTCAAAACAAAACAAACAAAACTGATGGTGGGCTGTAGCTTGCTGATCCTTGCTCTAAATAATTAGCTAATTTTCCCACCTGTGCCACTGTTTCTCTTGCTTCTGGTTTGGTGAAAGGAAATATAGGACCCACTATTTGTTGTATGTTTTGTCCTTGGTATAGGGAAGTGGGATTGTTCAGCAGTTACAAGTATTGGTCTTGTAATCAGACACAGCTAGGTTCAAATCTGTTTTACCCCATAGTAGAGCAAGTTGCATAACCTCTCTGAACACCAGAGTGGTTCCTTATCCATAAAATCTGTTAGATAAGTCTGTTCCTTATCCATAAAAATCATATTGCTATACGTCATGGGATTAAATGATACAGTTTATGTGAAACATTTAACATAGCGTCTACCACATGGTATGAGCACAGTATGCTGTAGCTATGATTATTATGTTTTTATCAAAGGAACTGTATTTCATTTGTGATTCTTATACCTGCTTTTACCTAGGGCATGTCAGTCTCTTCTCTGAGCCTCAGTTTTTAACCAAGGGGGCTTTTGAGACTATGGTCAATTCCAGATCCAAAAATATTTGTGATTCTTTATGCTTGTTACAAAACCTTCTGCATTGTAAATGTATTAAAGATGATTTCTATTTTTAAAAAATATGTGTTCCAAGAGTAGACCTTGGGGTTTTGGAACACAACTCTGTATTTGTGAGAAATGGAGCAGGAAAGACATAGGAGTTTTTTGTTCTGGTGATTTGTATTTAACAGAAGCATTGACCCCTTGCCTCTCTTCTTCCTGGGCCAGTTGACAGTTAAAACAAAATTCTTTTTTTTTTTAGATTTATTTATTTATTTATTTGAGAGAGAGAGAGAGAGAGAGAGAGAGAGCGCTCACACAGTAGGAGGGGCAGAGGGAGAGGGGGAGAGAGAGAATCTCCAGCAGATGCCCTGCTGGTTTGCAGAGTCTGATGCGGGGCTTGATCCCACAACCCTGAGATCATGACCTGAGCCCAAGTCAAGAGTCAGAAGTTTAACCAAATGAGCCACCCAGGCACCCCAAAACAAAGTTCTTGAAACAAAATTCTTTTGGATTTACAACAGATAGATGCCATTATCTGAAAAAGGATCTGGTGTTCACCAGGCCCTTTAGTACTTCAACTATGATACTGTGATGTTTATGGAACTCAGTTTGAGGAACCCAGATGAAAAAAGACCCATGAAATGAAAAAAGCCTGCAAATGAAGATAGCATATCTTCCCCAGTTAAGTGAGAGTAGTGCCATCTAATTATTTCCAATTACAATTGTGTTTCTTTCTTTAATGTTTTCTATGCTGATATCCAAGTTGCTAATGAAGCAGGCCCCTGCTTTATAATCACCATTGTTGTGACTTGCTGGGCTTAATTGTTTTGTCTCCATAACAGGCAGACATTCTGAACAATTAGACAATAATAAGGAAGGAAGATGGGGAAATGGCTTAGATTCTTTTATTTTAATTATGCTGATAGTGCACCCTACAGTTCTGAATCAGTGCTGAAGTGCTATTTTTGATGGCATTCAATAACATCCAACTAGAGCTAATAAATTTATATTTCTAATGCAAAAGATCCCCTTCCTTTGTCTCAACTGATTGTTGCTTTTTGTAGAACAATAATACTTCCTATGCACATGGCATGTTTCGCCTTTAGTTTCCTTTACAATATTCCTATTATTCTGCATTACTCTTATTTTATATGAAGAGAAAATGGAGTGTCTAAGCTGGTTCAAGTTAATTAGCATTTTTGATATCTAGTTGCCCAATTAATTTCTAGAATGCCTCTTAAAATTCACGTTTACCAAGGTGTCTTATAAAGATGCCAAAAATAAAAATATGAGGCTCAGATCTTAGTCTGTTCTGAGGGTTGAGAAATAGAAAGCCCTGCATGACTTGGTCCCTACCTCATCTTCATCTTCTCCTATTTGCCTACCATCTCCAGCTACATTGGCTTTTCAATACCATAAACAGCACAAGCTCAGTCTTTCCTAATGGTCTTCCCCTTCCTTTGCCTGGCTGGTTCATTTTCATCCTTTAATTTCAACTCAAATACCTCCTCCCCAGAGACGCCTTCCCTGATCCCTTCATCTATTTTGCTACTGCTCAAACTCCTCCCCTCCACCCTCATTATCATCTTTTATTGAATTTAACTTGTTTCCTCCACAGCAAAAATTGTGTCACATATTTCCTTTTTCTATTTGTTAATTGCCTCCTTACCTTTAGGGCAGGATTACATCTGTTTTGTTAACCCTGGTATAACTAGGAAATTTAATAGTGCCTGAAAGTTAGTTTTACATAAATATTTGTTGAACAAATGCATGAATAAATGGAAGGATGTATTGTTTTTTTCCTCCCACTATGTAATTTCAGGGTAGTTGTGATCCTCTGATGTCCTATCCAAACTTCCAATTGGAATTTGACACATTAGCATCTCTCATAAGATTGTAAATTCCTTGAGGGCAGAGATTTGGGTTTGTGGATCTTTGTATCACCAATGTCTAACATGGTATCTCTATATAGTTGTGAATCAGCAAATGTTAGTGAAAGACATAAAAAATATTCCAAAAGAGCATAGACCTTGCACTCTGTGTTTTATATGTGAAGACAATGGTTTGTCAAGAAATGGATAGGCTTAAAAATAATGCTATTTATTCCCATGGGGCGAGGAGTGGGTGAGAATATAGTCTCACTTATTTCTTTAAAATGATCAAAACCAGACTAATTTTCTATTTTTTATTTTAGAATTATGATACTTAGATGTTTGTGTGTATATTTATCTTATTTTGCTTCATAAGCAATACAGTATTGATGTAGAAGATGGAAAAATTTAGAAAAGGATATAGAAGGAACAAAAATGATCCATAATTTCATGACCTGGAAATAACACTGTTAACCTTATAGTATGTTTCCTTACAGACCGAGCACACACACACACACACACACAGTGTTTAATTCATTAAAAATAACAAAGAAGAACTTGAATATCTTTGTGTTCTGTTTATTATTCATTTAATAGTATATCAAGATCATTTTAACATGTCATTGCAATCCTTTGAAAATATAATTTTTAATGATTGTTAAAAAATACCATTGAAAAGATTAATTATAAGGTATTAAAGTAATTCCTTAAATTAAGTATCAAGTTTTTTTTCATGCTGTTTTTGGCCCTAATAATGAATTGTGCTGGGGACATCCATGTTTCCAAGTACCTGTTTATATTATTGAATATTTTCTTAAGACAGAATCCTATGTGTGGACTTACTGGTCAAAGAATAGGAATAATTTAAGACTCTTGTTCTGATATCCAAATTGTTTTCCAGGAAGTTGTGCCAAGTCATATTTCTACCAGAAGAGTCTGATAATATTTAATTCATCCCTTTTTCATTAACATTTAGTATTTTGCCTTCTTCCTCTCCCATGAGATTTCTGTTTATTTTTTTGCCCCTCTTTCTTTGTAATATTATTGTTTTTCTTTTGGCTCTATATGATCCCTTATCTACCAAAGAGTTTTAATTTTTATTATATTTATGGAATATTCTTCTCTTACACCATTTTTGTTAGCCTTAAAACATTAAAAAGTGGTCTTATTAAAGTAAAAATTACCTAAAATAATACTTATTAATTTTAAGTGTGCAATTTACTGAATTTTGACAAATGTATTGAATTATGTAACCACCACTGCACTCAAAGAACATTTTCATCATCCTAAAAATTCTCTTGTGTCCTTTTGTAGTCAATCCATTCCCTTCACCCCTGGTGCCTGACAACCAATGTTTCTATTTCTGTCACTTTAATTTTGCTTTTTCTAGAATTTCATATAAATGGAATCTTATATTAAGTAGTTTTGACATTTTTTTCAGTTAGCATAGTACATTTACCCATATTTTATGTATATCAGAAGTTCATTCTTTTGATTGCTGAGTAGTATTTCATGATATGACCATACCATGATTTGTTTATTCAGCAGTTGAAAGTCATTGAGGTTATTTCTAGCTTTTGGTTATTAAGAATAAAGTTTCTATGGAGGATGCTGGGAACTTCCACTTCAGGCAACATTAGGATAACAGAGACTGGATTTTCATCCCACCTAAGACAACAATAAAGTAGACAAATATATAAAATAATGGTTTTCCAAGATACTGGACATGTGATAATAAAAGACAGTCATCCCAGAGTGATGAAAGAAGAGAGCAAAGAACAGATGGTACAAAAAGAAAACAATCTATCATCTAAAAAAGATCACATCAAATGTAAATGGTCTAAATAGCTTGATTAAAAAGCAGAGATGGTCAGACTGGATTAAAAAACCCACAGGATTTAATTATATGCTGCTTACAAGAAAAAACCTACTTTAAAGTCACCAGTAAGTTAAAAGTTAAAAAGATAAAAAAGACCTGTTAAAAGACATTAATCAAATGGAAGCTGGAGTGGCTATGTTAATATCAGATAAAGTAAACTTTAGAACAAGAAATATCATCAGGTATAAAGGAGGTAATTTCATAACGATAGGAGACTCAATTCCTCAAAAAGTTACAACAATTGTAGTTCATCACAGCATTATTTACAATGACAAAGGCATGGAATGAACCTAAGTGTCCATTGTATGTCCATGTATCCAAGTAGATAGTATCTATCTATATGTCTGTGATATATGTATACACATACACACAATGGAATATTTCAGCCATAAAAAAGAATGAAAGCTTGTCATTTGTGACAGTGTGGATGGACTTGAGGGCATTATACTAAATGAAATAAATGAGAGAAAGACAAATACCTTATGATCTTACTTATATGTAGAATCTAAACAAAAACCAAGCTCATAGATTCAGAGAACAGATTGATGATTGGCAGAGGTGGGGAATGGGGAGGTAGGTAAAGTTGGTGAAGGGGACTGAAAAGTACAAACTTCCATTTATAAAATAAGTAAGTCATGGGGATATAATATACAGCATGGTGACTATAGCTAATAATACTGTATTGTATATTTGAAAGTTGTTAAGAGAGTAGATCTTAAAGTTATTATCATAAGAAAAAGAATCGCCACTACATAGAATGATGGATATTAACTAGACTTACTCTGGTGATCATTTCACAGTACATACAAATAGTTAATAATTGCATTGTACACCTACAACTAATATAATGTGATCTATCACTTATGCCTCAATAAAAAAAGGATGTAACAATTCAAAATATTTGTGCACCTAATAACAGAGCTAAAAAATACATGAAACAAAATCTGTTAGAACTGTAAGGATCAATAGACAGCTACACAATTATAATTTGAGATTTAAATACTTGCTTCAATACTTAGTAGACCAAGTAGGCAGAAATCAGTAAGAAAAAAGTACTCTAGGGACACCTGGCTAATTCAGTCGTTAGAGCATGTGACTCTTGATCCCAAGGTTGTGAGTTTGAGCCTCATGTTCGGTGTAGAGATTACTTAAAAATAAAATCTTAAAAAAATTTTAAAAAGTATTCTAAATAATCTTGACAAGGTTGATATTTATGGAATATTCCACCCCCAGAGAGCAAAATACATATCTCTTTTCTTAGAGAATTTACCAAATTAAACCTTATTCAGGGATACTAAGCAAATATTACTACTTTAAAAAAGATTAAAGTTATACGAAGTATGTTCTTTAACCACAATAGAATTAAATTAGAAACCAATAACAGATCTCTGGAAAATTCCCAAGTATTTGGAAAAGTGTAACATACTTCTAAATAACAAATGGGCCAAAATAGAAGACTAAAGGAGAATGAGGGAGTATTTTGTAGAGGCAAAAAAAGTAATGGAGTACAATGTATCAAAATTTGTAGGATGCTTGCAAAGAAGTACTTAGAGAAAAATTTATGGCACTAAATGATTTTGTTAAAGAAGAAAGGTCTTATATCAACTATTCAACTTTCACCTAAGGGAACAGATATAGAAAAACAAACAAAATCCTAAATAAACAGAAGAAAAGAAATAATAAAGAGCAGAAAAGAAATCAATGAAAGAGAAAAGAGACAAGCAGTAGAGTAAGTCAATGAAAGCAGCATCCAGTTCTGCTGGTTGTTTGAGAAGGTTGAAAAAATATCTAGTTTTTCTGAGAGCTTTTTTTTTTTTTTAAATCATGAAGGGGTCTTGCATTTTGTCTCTTTTGTATCCTGTCATTTTTCCTTTTTAGATTATTGGTATAGTGAATTATATTGATTGAATTTCAAATGTCAAAAAATCTACATTTCTTGTAGTTGCAGAATCATTCTTAACAACTGTGTCTCTCAGCCAGCTGTTACTTAGCCTAGTGGGCCATCGAATTTTAGACCAAGAAGACAATTTAATTTAACCCCTTTAGTTTATAGATGAAAAAAGTGAGATTCTGCATGATGATGCTGGTGCTGGCATGAGAAGTGCCTTGCTCTAGTTACACAGCTAAACCACCTGAGAGCTGAGATTAAGATGCTGGTCTGCTAAACTCTCCATCTAGTGCTGTCAGTGAATTAACCAGAACATATGCATAGTAAACACACTACTGATCTGATTGGTAACTACCCCATAAACTACCCCATGAAATAATAATGAACTGAAACACTGTGCAAAGAAACTTTATGGAAAAATGAATAAGAATCATCATGATATTGAAGTTTCAGAGTAATGTAAGCAAGTCAAGTCAGCCAAACTTGTTCCATGAATTTAGAAAGGTAATTTTTGTGGGATTACATTATTTTCCTGGTTATAAAAATCTTGTAAAAATAAATATCAAAAAAATAAACATTAAGATGACTATCTCAGTAAGGTAAAATTATAATTTTTCTTTTTTTTTCTTCAAATTTTTATTTAAATTCTAGTTAGTTAACATATAGTGTAATTTTAGTTTCAGGAGTAGAATTGAGTGATTCATTACTTACATACAACACCCAGTGCTCTTCATAGCCAGTGCCCTCTTTAATACCCATCGCTCATTTAGCCCATTCCACACCCACTTCCCTCAGTTTGTTCTCTATAGTTAATAGTCTCTTATGGTGTGCCTCTCCTTTTTTTTTTCCCCTATGTTCATCTGTTTTGTTTCTTAAATTCCACATGTGAGTGAAATCATATGGAAGTCTTTTCTAAAATGTCAACAATAATATGACACATTTGCTATGTTATTAGCTTTAAAAGTTATGCTGATGGCATGAAAGAGCCTCGATCCAGAGGACAAAACAAGAGGGCCATGATGTTGGCCTAATTATATCAAGGAAGTGCGTAACATCTAACTTAAATTCCCCTTGAGAGACAGGTATGATTTCCTTTGTATCTCTTTGAAATGAAACTAATTTTTCTCATGATCCTCTTTGAGGTTAAAATGTGCCTATTGATTTATGTTTTAAAGGGCATGGTATGAACAAATCTCTTCTTGAAGGTAAAGGCTCCTTTATGCCATAGATAATCAATTTATACTGGGGATCCTGTGAGTAATTATTTTAGAGCACAATCATAAATAACATGGTAATTCCATGTAAATTTTTTTAAAGTGGTAGAACTGTGAGGTTGGCTGTTTTATTTTTCATATCACCCAGAGAAATGTCAGCTTAGTGCTCCTGAAACCATGGATTGGGAAAAACATTTAGGTACTCAGGAATGTGTTTGTGATTTTAGGACATGATGGTGGTGATTGTTCTCTAGGATTAATAGGTGAATGCCCTACTGTTTTGACAAAGAATGAATAAAGATACAGGTGTGTTATTATCCATCCAGTGTTCTTATTGGGTCTGAAAGTATGGTAACCATGAAGGTCATTTGGGTCAGAGACTGAATTTTGGATGACAGGGAAAGCCTCATTTTTAAAGCATTTTGGATATGGACCGTATACATTGTCTTTCCCACTAGTAGGATTGCAACCAGTATAAAACGGATTTATGTGAACCTTTTCTTAAAACTTCCCCCCAAATTACCACTATTGCATGGAATAAAATTCTGAAAGGATAAATTTAGGTGACTCAGCAATGCAGAATTAATTGTAATACAGGACAGACTATAGTCCTAGTTTGAAAAGTGGTGAGATCAATTTGACCAGTGGGATCTGGGAAGACATTTAGAGTGGATGGAAGTTGAGATAGGTTTTGGTGGATGGATAGGACTTTTACAAGTTGAAAATATGAGATGGGTCATCTAGGTTAGAGGAAATGAGTATAGTTCTCATTGTCCCCTCTCTGGTTTCTGGTTCAAACAGACTTGTCACTGACCTTCATCTCCTTCATCATGAGTAGGCGTAGTTCTCTGATGCCAGCTCTACTTTCTTCAGAATGTGTTTAGTGTCCAGTTCTTCACTGTCTCTCCTGTCTGCTAGAGCAATGCTAATTAACTTTGTAATCTCCCACATTCCAAGGTTACAATATTTGATTTGCTTATTTTTGAGCCACTATTTCTGATATTCTCTGCTGCCATTCGTATGTCTTTTCCATGGCTACCCTCTGGACACTTTCCCCCTTACCTCTAGTAACTTTATTCTCCTTTTGTCTTGCTCCCAGATACAGTAGCATTACCTTCTTCCAAATTTTTCCAAGTTCAGAATTATCTCCTATCCCTCTAGAACTATAATTGTCATTTTTCTGAGCATCCTGTAGATTTCTCTCTTCCTGATGCATGGACATATGGCTTAGCTTTGCAGAATGTTTTTCATTGACCCCACAGTCCTCTGTGCATTTACATAACTCATAGGGTTTTTTTTTTTCCCTTTTTAAAAAAATGCATGAATCTCTATGGGAAGGGGAGGAGGGAGAAGTGTTTTTGGTTTTGTTTTGCTTTTATTATTATTATTATTATGTTATGTTAATCACCATACATTACATCATTAGTTTTTGATGTAGTGTTCCATGATTCTTAACAAGGTAAAACTGATTCATCACTGTTTTTTTGATCATGACAACACATAATCAGTCACGTGATTGATGGCTTTAAGAATGTCAATTTTATACCATGGACTATTTCTTAAAATCGTGAAAGTTTAAGATTTTTAAGAACTTTGGTTGCTTTGGGTTTATTTTTAAATTTTGGAAAGATTAGCAATTTCTTCTTTAAAAAATTAAAATCTGTAGCTCTGATACTGTTAGAATTGGATTTAGGCCACTTAACTTACTGGAAGCAATTTTTATAACCCAAAATTTCAGTTTGAAGATCCTAGTAATAGTTTCAGTTTGAAGATCATAGTTGCTCCCTAAATGAAGACTGGAAGAAAAAAGTGCTATACATCAAGAAGCCAAATCAAATTATGAAGAACCCCAAACATCAACCTTGGAATGTGGCTTTCCAAACAATGATAATAAAATGAAGAATTATTAAGAGTAAGAATACACCTCTTACACTATTGGTGGGAATGCAAACTGGTGCAGCCACTCTGGAAAACAATATGGAGGTTCCTCAAAAACTTAAAAATAGAACTATCCTACAATCCAGCAAATGCACTACTAGGTATTTACCCAAAGAATACAAAATACTAATTCAAAGGGATACATGCACACCGATGTTTACAGCAGTATTATCAACAATAGCCATATTATGGAAATAGCCCAAATGTCTATCGATTGATGAATGGATAAAGAAAATGTGGTGTGTGTGTATACAGACACACACACACACTGGAATATTACTCAGACATAAAAAGAATGCAATCTTGCCATTTGCAATGACATGGGTGGAGCTAGAGAGTATTATGCTAAGCAAAATAAGTCAGAGAAAGACAAATACCATATGATTTCACTCTTATGTGTAATTTAAGAGACAAAACAAATGAGCAAAGGGGGAAAAAAGAGAAAGGCAACCCAAAAAACAGATTCTTAACTATAGAGTACAAATTGATGGTTACTAGAGGGGAGGTGGGTGAGGGGATGGGTTAAATAGGTGATGGGGATGAAGGAGTGCACTTGTTGTGATGAGCACTGGGTGGTGTGTGGAAGTGTTGAATCACTATATTGAACAGCTCACACTAATATTACACTGTATGTTAACTAGCTGGAATTTAAATAAAAACTTAAAAAAAAAAAAAAGAATACAAAGAAGATACACAGCTTTGGACCAGTCTGGAAACATTAAATTGTGTCTCTCCAAGTTTGAAGAAACAGTAATGCTCTTTCAAAAAAAATAATGTAAGAGCATGTAAGTGGCTTTACTTAACCTTTTAAATGAACAGGAGAACTTTTTAGCAACTGCAAAGAACAAGATGTTCTATTTTTCTTTTTTTTTTTTTTGAAAGAAAAATACATTTCTAATTAATTTAAGAGCAGTAGGAGTTCACATTATTTTCTTTCTCTGCAACATTGCCTTTCATCAGCATTGGTTTGTTGTGGTCTTTTCCACATACTCCAAAGGGTAGTCACCCAGCCTGGGATTAACAATTTTCCCCAGCAGGAGGTACAGGATAGAATGTATATAGAATAGAATGTCAGTGTGCCTCCAGGGCTGTTGACCACCTGAGTTTCTGGTCATAGAAAGAGTATCTTGAAATCACAAGCTATGTAAGCATTCTGGAAATGCTAGAAAGGAACACTATGGCTTGTTTAGAAATTCATGGCAATGTAACTAACAGGAATCTGAACAGAAACCCACTCATTTCTTCCCTGCCTGGGTTGTCTCAGGTAAAACTGCACTTCTTGGGTCTCAGGTGATGCCGGATTTATGAAGTACTCAACTCCAGTGCAATGGAAAAACATACCATCAGGAGTCAAGAGTCTATAGTTACTGACACCATGCAGATGGGTAAATGAACTAACTCATCTTGGTTTCCACTTCATCATCTGTGAGCTGTTTTTTTTCTTTCTTTTTTTAAATGAACTTAACCTCAAAGAGTTGTTAGGAATATCGAATGTGATATAGTGGCTACAAGCACAGATATTGTGGTCGAATCCTTATTTATTTAGTTGACAAATATTTATTGACCCCTCCTATATATTAGGCATTCTGCTAGTTGGGGATTAAAAGAGCCCCTTGTAGAGCTTACAACATAGTGGAGGAGACATAGACATTCAACAAGCAAGTAGATGTATCATTGCAAAGTGTGAGAGGGCGTAGAAAAGAGTAAGATTTGCTGAGAGAATACTGGGGAGAGGAACCTACTTTAGGTTAGATTGTCAGGGAGTTTTAGAGAGGTAGACAGGCTTGGTCTCTAAGTATGTGAATTTCAGGCTAGCCAAAACTTATTTTAAAAATTGGTTGGAGAATGACTGTGAAACTCAGCAGAAAATGTATCTGAAGTAGGCACATATCTCATCTACCAACTCATGTGCGAGAACCATAATATACTCTTGTTTTCTGTAAGTGAATTTACTTTGTGTTTTGTGTCCCCATTGTGCTGGGGATCTAAGCTAAGAAAATCTACTTTGTGGTTTGTGCCTGAGGGTGAAGGGAGTGAAGTTTAATCTCAGTGAATCTGGGACCTCTCCTCTTTCTACAGGATTACAACTAAGCCAGGGGGTATTCCTAGAGCATTAATGCACTGGTAAGGCATTGGCGGCACACCATCATCATTTAGGCATTGCTGAGATGCCTTTGTATCTTCTGATATTTAGTTCCTCCCTTGTTCTTTTTTTTTTTTTAAGATTTTATTTATTTGAGAGAGAGAGTGAGAGAGAGAGAGGGCACAAGAGGGGGGAGCGGGAGAAGGAGAAACAGACTCCCTGCCGAGCAGGGAGCCCGATGTGGGACTCGATCCAGGGACTCCAGGATCATGACCTGAGCTGAAGGCAGTCGCTTAACCAACTGAGCCACCCAGGCGCCCAGTTCCTCCCTTGTTCTTAACACAAATCCTCTTCAGGGCCACAGACTCACTGGCCCATGCTCCTGGGGCTTTGAGGTGCTTATTGGGATGGGGGGCAACCCTTCCACACCACTGGAGGCTGCGGAACACTCTGCCTTCATTTCTGAATCCATAGTGTTCTGCTGTATACTATAGTCCTTCCTGATGAGATTTTGCCTGGGCTGAGGTAAAGGTGGGGAGAAGCAGAGGTAAGGTGGAGAGTCTGGGAGCCCATTTGTATCTGAGCCTCCTGCATTCCCCTTTATCATTCCCCTCTTCACTCAACTCAGGTAAACTTTATCTAGTCTCAGGATATAGGGGAGCTTTTCTTCTTATTCACTTCATAGTCTTCTAAATATTTTGCATATGACCAGCCTAGGCTTTTTAAAATTTGAGAACCAGAAGATAAGAAAATTTTTCTGTTCTGTCACTTCCCCTCTGTAGCATGAATTTCTTTGCCATTTGGGGAGTATTACCGACCCAACAGCCATTTCCCATTCTCCTTTGCTGGCAAAGCCCCAATTTTGGGAGGGGGGATTTACCTGTGCCCTACAATGACTCAAAGCCTAAGCCACATCCAAGCTGGTCATGGCCCCAATCCCCTTGCCGGTGACTATGAGATACAAAAAGACATCTGCTGGGGGTTCTGGAAAAGGTTTCCTTGTTTAAGATGGAAAGAGTTTTGGTCCCTAACAATGTTGGTGAGCCTGGGTTAATTAACTTACAACATCCTAACTCCATATTTCTTACTAATGTTATTTAATATTAATATGAGATAAGAAATCCTTTGTTGTTTAATTTGAGCCACTTGGGGTTTTCTGTTGTTTGGAGTCAAAGCATCCTAACTGATAAGGTGGGAAGGGCAAAATTTACAAGGAAGTGCAGGGGAAAGAAATCTGATACTATCACCTCTACTAATATCATTCACAGTAGTGAGGGAAAAAAGGATCCGGGGAAGGAAGGACTGGATCCAGTAAGTGGAAAGAAATACTAGGTGCTAAGAAAGCCTGGTCTCCAATACTAGAGTACTATTTTTTTCTCTTTGCACATGACTAATGAACTATATGTGGTCTGTATACATTTTTCCCCCTCTTTCTCTCATTCATTCATCTAAATATTAAGAATTTCATGGCATTTAGTGGATATGTATACAGTCTTAAATTACTCATGCTTAGACCTATGGACTGTACCTTTTTTGTGCTGGAAACAGTTGTTCTGAAGGCTTGTTGTTGCAGTGACCATGGTCTTGAGCATAAAAGACAGGAGGAGGTCCCCATCATGGGATGGCAGTTGTATACCATGTGACGGGTAGCAGAATATGTCACTCCAGAACATGCTGTTTGGACATAAGGATAATTTTGAGCTGAAGGCAATTGAGAAGAAGCAGATATAAGAAAAGTTCTCTGCTCTCCCCCTATTTGCCTAAAAAGTAGGACATAAATATGTAAAGGTGTCCCTCCTCATTCTACTAGAAAAGACAGAAGTTAATCACTGGAGACAACTCTAGACCCTTATCAGCCCAGAGGCAACACTAGAGGAATGTACATAACCTTACTAAAACTAGCCCTTATTTACCATTAGTTTCCCTATAATATTCACCTTCCCATAATTTGCCACCCCTGGAAGTTCGAAGTCCTTATCCTTTGTCTTGGCACTTCTCTAAAAATTTATTGTTCCTTTTTTAAGATGTCATATAAGCCCAAGTTCTACCTACCCCTTTGAGTTAGTCATCACGGGGTGCTCCCATGTGTAAGACGATGCACCTGTTAATAAACTTTGGTTTGCTTTTCTCCTGTTAATCTGTCTTTTGTCAGTCTAATTTATAGGGCCCCAGCCAGAGAACCTAAGATGGGTGGAGGAGAAAGGGTTTTTCCTCACCCATATATGCACACTGTCATCCCTGTTTCCTACACTAAGCCTGTGGAAGGCATTACTAATCTATCACAGTGCTCTTTCCTGTTAAAACCAAATATATCAGAGCATTCTCAAGAAAGTTACTACCCACTAATAGGAATTTTCCAGAGAGAGGAAACATAATTAGCTTCTTGACCTAAGCATCTAGGACCACGGTCAGAAATAAGGCCCAGATCCAAGCTAGTAGCAGTAAAAGGGCCAGGAAAATGGGAAGCCCAGCATTGAACTGTATAACCAAAGACAACAAAACTGATGTAGAAAATGTCATTTATGACTTGGACCATTTGAACTTAGTTGACAGGGCTCTCAGCCTTCCAGAGGTGAGCTACCAAGACAATGAGGTATTTAGTAAAAATTAACTGTATTTTTACCTTGAGGTTTTTCCCCCCACATTTTAATTGAGAAATAAAAGAATGACATCCTCTATCATTACAAGGCACAGATTTGCTGCAGTGGCCAGAAGGCCTGAAAAACAATTACATTCTTTTATTTCCCTCTCTTCACAACATATTTGGATACAGTAACATTGTACTTTGGGTAGAGCAGGATCACAGCATCACAATTTCCTTTTTTCTTCTTTTTTTTCCTGAAGTATAATTAACATATAGTGTTACAGTAGTCTCAGGTGTACAGTAAAATGATTCAACGATTTATACATTACTCAGTGCTCATCACCATAACTGTACTCGTATTCCCTTTATTTCACCCTTCTCTCCACCAACCTCCCCTCTGGTGACCACCAGTTTGTCCTCTGTAATTAAGAGTCTGCTTTTTTGGGGCACCTGGGCGGCTCAGTCGTTGAGTCTGCCTTTGGCTCGGGTCATGATCCCAGGGTCCTGGGATCGAGCCCTGAGCCCCTCATCAGGCTCCCTGCTCAGCGGGAAGCCTGCTTCTCCCCCTCCCTCACTGGTGTTCCCTCCCTCACTGGTGTTCCCTTTCTCGCTGTGTCTCTCTTTGTAAAATAAATAAATAAAATCTTGAAAAAAAAGTCTGCTTTTTTGCTTGTTTTTTAAAAATTTGTTCATTTGTTTTATTTCTTAAATTTCACAAATGAGTGAAATCATATGGTATTTGTCTTTCTCTGTCTGACTTATTTTACTTAGCATAATATCTCTAGTTCCATCCATGTTGCTGCAAATGGCAAGATTTCATACCTTTTAATAGTTGAGTCATATTGTGTGTGTGTGTGTGTGTATCTCACATCATCTTTATCCATTCATCAATCAATGAACACTTGAACTACTTCCATAATTTGGCTACTGTAACTAATGCTGCAATAAACTTAGGGGTGCATATATCTTTTCAAATTAGTGTTTTTGTTTCTTTTGGGTAAATACCCAGTAGTGTGACTACTGGATTGTAGGGTATTTCTATTTTTAATTATTTGAGGAACCTCCCTACTGTCTTCCACAGTGGCTGTGCCCACCAACAGGGCATGATAGGTCCTTTTTTTCCACATCTTGTCCACACTTGTTTCTTGTGTTTTTGATTTTAGCCATTCTAACAGATGTGAGGTGATATCTTGTGGTTTTGGTTTGCATTTTCCTGATGATTAATGATGTTAAGAATCTTTTCATGTGTCTATTGGTCATTTGTATGTCATCTTTGGAAAAATGTCTGTTCACGGTCCTCTGCCCACTTTTTTTTTTAATTTTATTTTTTTTTAATTTTATTATGTTATGTTAGTCACCATACATCATTAGTTTTTGATGTGATCCACGATCCACTGTTTTTGTATAACACCCAGTGCTCCATGCAGTACGTGCCCTCCTTAATACCCATCACTGGGCTAACCAATCCCCCCTCCCCCCTCCCCTCTAAAACCCTGTTTGTTTCTCAGAGTCCATAATCTCTCCCTCCAATCCCCCCTCATTTTTCCCTTCCTTCTCCTAATGTCCTCCATGCTATTCCTTATGTTCCACAAATAAGTGAAACCATATGATAATTGACTTTCTCTGCTTATTTTACTTAGCATAATCTCCTCCAGTCCCATCCATGTTGATGTAAAAGTTGGGTATTCATCCTTTCTGATCTCTGCCCACTTTTTAAAATCAGATTGTTTGGGTTTTTTTGGTGTTGAGTTATGTAAGTTCTTTATATATTTTGGATATTAACCTCTTAATGGATATAACATTTGCAAAAATCTTCTTCCATTCAGCAGGTTGCCTTGTCATTTTGTTGATGGTTTCCTCTGCTGGGCAAAAGATTTTTATTTTAGTATAGTACCAGTGGTTAATATTTGCTTTTGTTTCCCTTGCCTGAGGAGACATCTTTTTTTTTTTTTTTTAAGATTTTATTTATTTATTTGAGAGAGAGAGAATGAGAGACAGAGAGCATGAGAGGGAGGAGAGTCAGAGGGAGAAGCAGACTTCCCGCTGAGCAGGGAGCCTGATGTGGGACTCGATCCCGGGACTCCAGGATCATGACCTGAGCCGAAGGCAGCCGCTTAACCAACTGAGCCACCCAGGCGCCCACCTGAGGAGACATCTTGACTGTATCTGGTGGGAATGTTTTTACAAGCAGCAGACTCCTGACACAGTAAAGCCTCGGCAGAAGTTGGGGTTCTGATTTGTCAATAGTGTTTTAGCCATTTGACCAGACCACCTTGGATAGGTGAGTGCATTCTCTTTGGACACTCTCCTCCGTCCAGTGGCCTGGGCAGAGAAGCAAGGGGTTTTCCATGGGCAAGGATTCACAGCATAGCTGGTGGGTATTTGTAGCCATTTATTACTCATTCCTAAACTGCTCAAATGTGGCAAAGCTAACATGGAACCAGGAGTGATACCTTGGGGCTCAAAGCACATCGCATTTCTCTCCCTCTTTGATCTCTGGTCTGCCTTAAAATAGCCTCAGTTTCACCTTGAGGAGTACCATCCAGACCTGTCATGATACAAGTTTTAGGTGTGCTTGTAGTCCCTCTGCCCTTGGCTTGACCATACTTCTTCAGCTTTGCTTTGCAAATGTGGCCTCATGTCTAGATTCAGACAGTTCAGCTTATTGTCCTGGAAGCCTATTTTTGCAGTGTTGTTGTTTGGGATGTTGGAGGTGGGTGTGTGAGGGTGGAATGCTGTTTGGAACCGTGGCAAGTTGTATATGGCCATCATATGTTCTTTGTCAAGAGCCCCTGGAGACATTCTGTGTTTTTACAGACTCTGATGGGACCAGTTTGTCTGAAAGACAGTGTTTCAGCAGGTAGGGCATTTGAAGTTTCATTCTAATTACTCCCTATTTTAACTCTTTAGGCAGGGCTGGCTTCTGGCATGAGGAGAAAGTGTGTGCTAAATAAGCTACCCTTTGAAAAATCTGGAAATAGGCCTGCCATTGATCTGTCAACTTGTCTAAAAGGTCCTCACTGCTTTGTGTAAACACGCCTCTCTTGAAAAATAATATTGTGGAGGTGATGAAGAGGAGGCCCTGTGATCAGATGACCCTGACTTTTCTACCCACGTGCTGTGAGATCTTGGGCCAGTCACATCCTGTATCTGGGTTTCACTTTCCCCACGTGCAGAAGGTGGGAGCTGCTATCTAAGTTCTCTTCCCACTGGCAGTCAGTTACTGTATGATTCCATCCAAGCTCAAGGCTTGCTCTTTCTTGAAGCCCTTCCTAGTCATTCCACCTCTAAGTGATCTTTTCTTCTTCTGAGTCTATGCCATGTTGTTCCATCCTTGTTCATTTGCATCATCTTGGATTGCTTTCTGTATTTTCAGCATATGTAGTAGTATTGTTTGAACAAAGTAATAAGCTCTTTAAAGGCAGGAAATACATTTCCTGTGCCTCCTAAAGCATCACTGCATAATTCTGGGCTGATAAAAGTACTTGGCTGGAATTTTTAATTTAAATAGCCCAGATTATTGTCTATTTCATAAGAAGACTATAATAATCTGATAATTCTGAATCTCCTCTGAGGTAAACATAGTCAAGTCTCAGTTTTTTAAGTTAATAACAATGATGATATCTATGAGGCAACAGCTCTTAACAGTTTCCAGAAAATTTTTACATTCATTATTTCATTTTAACACTTCTCAAAAACTCTGTTAAAGTACGTAGATGGTATCAACATGACTGTCTCCATCTTAGACATGATAACATTTGAGTGCAATTGAATATCATGCAGGTATTTAATAGATAAGGGTCTGGCATCCAGGTATGCTGAACCCAAGTTTAATGTTTTTTGCTTTGATGTTTCTTGTGAATGATAAAAATCATTTATATGGATTATAATGAAAGGGACTAAAATTAGGAATGTGGATGGGAGAGGCACAGTATTGGCTTAGGCTTTAAGAACTCAGATTCTGGGCTCCTATTAAAGATTTGGGATTAAATCTCCAATCTCGATGTCACTAATTGCTAGTTGTGTGACCTTGGGCAATTTAAACTTTCTGGTCCTGACTTCCCACCCTTAAAATGAAGATTACAGTAATACCACTCCAAAGAATTCTGAGAATTAAATAATGCACATAAATAATTTAAATGGCCTGGCACATACATAGTGGTGCTTCATAGCTATTAACTATCATGAGTGTGACTACATGACATTAGTTCATTAGGCAGAGTAGCCTTGGATAATTACATTTGTGAAAGAGACTTGTTCTTCTTATGCCATCAATATTTTTGATTCTTTGAGTTATCCTAAATTGGTTAAATTAGGTCCTTATAGAACTGTTGTTATTATGAGCATGACTAACTATGGAACACACAGATTCTTGTAAGAGGTTGAGAGAACTTATGGAAGACATTCCTGGTGAATTCATTCTTAGTCTTGTGTATCCCAGTACTTCCCAAACTACTTCTAATGAGGGATCAGTTTTTTTTCTGTGAGTTTCCATTTGTTAGAGGCTGATACTTCTGTAAAATTCAATAAAAATATTGAGGATATGTTAACTTGATGTAACTGTTTCTCAGTGCTTACTCTCAGTCTCTATTTTGATGTCACTGTGGACATGCAGGGACCATACCCAGAGAGGCACTGGTTTATCCAGAGTCCCTCCAAGCTAGCCTCTCCATGGCCAAGATATAGCCGGTCTGATGTTGGAGTACTCCCCAAATCCAGAAGATAAACTCAGGTTGCAATATAATTTAAGAGTAGGAAATAGTTTGCTATTTTATCTAGCTTAAGAAAAGTTCTCCTGAGATGCTGCTTTTCTGATAAAACATTTGTGGTCAGGCTTGGATGTTTAATTACCTGAAAGTAAAATAAAAGATTCTAATCCAATAATGTAGCACAATTCATCCAGTAAAATTCTTAATAAGTATGGGATGGAGGATGAAGATGAGGACTCACCATTGGATTAGACTGTGGTAATTTTCTGAAGGATGAGCTGCCTCAGAAAGCATGGAGCTTGATTACTTAGTCTCTAATTTGGAAAGTGGAGGTGACAAAAGATTAATGAAATGATGGGAGGGCCAGTAATCAGAAGCCAAATGAGGCCAACTGTACTAGGTAGTATGAGGGAGTATCAGCATTGGTTTCATCAAGGATTTGGTAGGATGGTGAGTAGGTGGTCTTTGTCTTCTTATCCTGTAACCTCAAGCAATTTTTATATGTTCACTTTATTCATTCAACAAATATTTATTTAGTGACTTCCCAGGGTTTATTTAAAATGCATACAGGAATAAGCAAAGTGCCCAATTTATAGTCTGTTGGGGAAAACAGATAATTTAACATGTATTTGTGGTCAAGAGTGATACTACAGGAGCTCATATTAAGGAAGTCTAACTCAGTTTCTGAGGTCAAAGAAAGGTTTTCTTCAGAGGAATTATCCAGATAGAGGCAAGAAGTTTCTAGGAAGAGGAAACAACATATGCAAAGACCCTGAGGTGTGAGAGAAATTTGTGTGGTTTTAAGGATCTGAAAGATGCCTAGGGTGGCTGGAGAAAAAAGGGGGGTGCTTTGAGACGTGGCAGAAGATCCAAAAAATATTCATGAAGAGCCTTGTAAACCAAGGGTTTCGTCCATTGTCCTGAGCATAATAGGAGCCCAGCAAAGCACTTTGAATAAGAGTAAAAAGTGGAACAATGAGATTTGTGTTGTAGAAATATTACTTTGGCTATTGTGTAGAGAATTTGGAGCTATGAGTCCCACTGGATGATCACTGTCAAAGATCTGAGCTAAGGTGGTAGGGGTAATTAAAGGTAGAGAGAAAGGGAGTGAGCATAAATATGCAGGATTTGAATTTATGGGATATGGGGCATGAAGGAGAGGGAGCAGGGGAAGGTAGCTTTCAGGTTCCTGGGTTGGCGACTGCATAAATAGTGATGCCATTCACAGAAGGAGACCCTGGTGTATGTGTTTGGGGGTAGGTAAGAGGTTTGGTTGGAAGTTGAGTTTCACTTTTGCAATGTTGACTCTGAGGTGGGAAGTCTAAGGGGAGATGTCCAGAAAGTGCTTTTTTCCTTCTGCACAGAGCTTAGCACAGTGCTGGGTAAATTGACATGTTGAAACACATATGAATGTGCAGCTGCACACATGCAAACATCTCAAACAGGCATTTCTACAGACCATAGAGGTCTATAAAATAGGACGTGGAAGGCCATGGAGATATGTAGCACTAGAGTGGTGTGTAGGTGATTGTCTGCTTACTATGAGGTTGACTTTTTCAAGCCCATACATATGTGGACACAGAAGGCACGGTTGCCATCCCTTGACAATATCACTCAGAGTCACAATGACTCCTGCCAGTCAAACCATCAGTTTGGTAAGGTTCCATCTCTTTCAATGAGTGACTTTCTTTCACTAGGGGTGGCTAACTTTATTGACCTTGATTATGAACAGATCTTAACCTCCGTTGACTTGGAGCCCTATCTCAGAAGACCATCAAAAGCTCCCAAATGAGAGACACACCTGTGCTGGATTGTTTGACCTCCCACCTTGCCTGACAGCTGATCCCTTGGTAGCCTATGTGTTCTCATTCTGGATTGGCAGAGCAGTTTGTGATTGGAAAGACTTCTCAACACTGCTGGTGTAAATCAGTTCCTTGCTAAGGAAATTCAGTGATTACCTGTATTTTACATATAAGAAAACCAAGAGGGAAGACCCACAAGAAGAGACCAACACAAAGACATGGGAGGCAGGTCAACACGTGACTGGGCAGACCTGATAGAAGGGCTAAAGAACCTATATAGGGTTGGGGAACTTGAGCCTGGATGACCAACCTAATGGATTATATGTTCTGTTTCTTTTTATTTTGTTATTTCATTGATGTCCTTCTCTCATTCCTGGAGGTTTATTACCCTGGATCATTTCACATATTTTTGCTCTCCTTATTCTCCACAATGAGCTTTCTTCTTCTGTCAGAGCCTGTCTGCCTTGGGTTCTGCTCCTTTGGTGTCATGCCAGTGGAGTATAGCTGATTACATAAACTACTTCGAGATTGAGTGGTTTAATTGGTGATTCTTCTAAGATAATTTCTTTTTCATTCTAAAAAATCTTCAAATGTTAAGCGGTGAATAATGGGTGACTGCCAGGCTTCATCTCAGCAGAGGAAGTGATATTGGCTGGGGGATTTTCCTGTCAGGTAAAGTTGATCAGAGGAACTTCCCTCCACAAGGAAAGAATGGACATGGCGCCTGGTGGTGCCATCGGTTGAGCATTGGACTCTTGGTTTTGGCTCAGGTTGTGATCTCAGGGTTGTGAGGTCAAGCCCTGAGTCAGGCTCTGCATGCTCAGAGTCTGCTTGGGATTCTCTCTCCCTCTCCCTCTGCCCCTCCCCCACTCACTCTCTCTCTAAAATAAATAGGTAAATCTTAAAAAAAATAAAAGGGAAGAAAAAAGTATTTGTTACGATTATCAACAAAATTAATAATGCATCCTTCTTAAAGCTTAGTACATACCAGTTGAAAAAATATCAAATTTTCTATATCTGAAAAAACCGGACATAATTTTTTTTTTAAAAGATTTTATTTATTTGACAGAGAGAGACATAGTGAGAGAGGGAACACAAGCAGGGGGAGTGGGAGAGGGAGAAGCAGGCTTCCCGCAGAGCAGGGAGCCCGATGTGGGGCTCGATCCCAGGACCTGGGATCATGACCTGAGCCGAAGGCAGATGCTTAACAACTGAGCCACCCAGGTGGGGTGACATAAATTTTTCTGTATTTACTTCCATTTTCATTTCTCACTCTAATTTTGTATTTTTAGTTGCATTTTAAAGCTACTTTATTGAGGCATGTGTGATGTACAAAAAGATAAACTTATTTAATGTATGCAACCTGATGAATGTAGAGATAAGTATACATGTGTGAAACCATCACCACAATCAATGCCGTAAATGTATTTATCACCTCCAAAAGTATGATTTTTGGAAGTATAAATAATACGGTTGTGCTCACACTATAACTGTGATTTTATGTCTCCCTATTTTCCCTTAGTAACTGAAGTAAGATTTCCCATGTTATTACAGGCTCTTGCAGAATATGACAGTTAATAAACTTGTAGTATTATAGAGAAAGTTCTGTTGGACTTAATTTAGCTTAAAATTCCTCAAATGCTAGACAGTTATTTGTTATGGTTGTTTCTAATTTTTCCTGATAACACTGTAGTGAAAATCTCTAAAGAATAGATATTACCTTTAATTTTTGCTAGTAGCTTTTCACTCATAACAAAAGTAATAGTATCTGAGTCTCTGATCTGAGATTATCTGCAAGTCTTTATAAACTCCTGTATGGCACAAAGCCTTTTTCCCTTTTTATTCCTCAGAAAATGCTCCTCATTCTTCATGACATAGCCCAGATGCCATCATTTGTGAAGCTTTTCTGCGTCAGACACAACTGAGCGCTCCCTTCTGTGACTCACCCAGGGTTTTGTAAGGCCACGTGTCATAGAATCCCATTGAGGTGACTTAGCTCCCAAACCACTTCCCTGCAAGTTCCTCATGTTCTCCCTGCATCTAGATCATTCCCTCTAAGTGTTCTGATGGCAGCTCAGATGTTAATCCTTACAGCACATAACTACAGTTAATTAACTGAATGAGCGTTTCCATGTTTGCCTCCTTCCCTGGAAAGTAAGTGGGCTGTTGCACTTGTGTTCATGCTCTGTTCTCAGAGCTTCACACCTAGTTACTGTTCAGCAGACCTCTGCTAAATGGATGAAAAGATGGATGGATGGATGATTGATCTTCCAAAAATATATTTTTTAAATATTTTATTTATTTATTTGAGAGAGAATGAGATAGAGAGAGAGAGAGCATGAGAGGGGGGAGGGTCAATGGGAGAAGCAGACTCCCTGCTGAGCAAGGAGCCCCATGCGGGACTCGATCCTGGGACTCCAGGATCATGACCTGAGCCAAAGGCAGTCGCTTAACCAACTGAGCCACCCAGGCGCCCTTCCAAAAATATTTTAAACATGAAAGTCTCTAGATGGGAATAAAAGATAAAGAATTAGTTATCTTTACTCAGAGCAATATTTACGTTCACTCATAATCGAGGCCAGCTTTACAGCCAACAAGCCTTGAGAGCCTATGATAAGCCAGGCACCGTGCAAGCCTTTTTACATGTTTTATCTCATTTAAACCTAACATTGGCCTTACGAGATGGGTGCTGGTAGGCCCTCCTCCATATTAGATAAAGAAATGAGGACTTGGCGAGAGTGGTTACATAACTTGTCCAAGGTCACACATACAGTAAGGGAGGGGGGTGTCTGGGATTTGTCTGATTGAAATTAAGTTTTCAGCCACTATGTGATATCTCCTGCAATGTTCTTTCTTAAAGTGGACTGTTATCTGTCTCCACTCACTCGATGGAAGTAGGGCTCTGTCTTGCACCGTGGTCGAACAGGCTGTGCTCCCTTCTTCACTGTAGCTCTCCTCAGCATACAAAGACTTATTCTCTGCCCAAATATTCCAGTTCCTTCAACCATTCCACTTGAAACTACAGCATAAATTTTCTAACCCTTGTTTGGTGCTCTTATTCTCACTTGGGCACTTTTTCTTTCCCATGGAAAATCAGTCAGTTCCTATACCTGGTAGACAGGTAAATAGCAGGAAAAGAAAGAATAAAAAAAATTACACATGATCACTTGTTCTCTTAAGAGAGGTGCATGCATAATGATTAAGGCCATGGACCCTGGTGCTGGTTGGCTTGGGCTCAGATTCTAGCTCTGCCTCTCACTGGCTGTGTGGGCTTAGACAAGTACATGCATTCTAATCAGTTGATTGAATTCCTGGACAGCGGAGTGCACCATAGCTAACAGATTGGGTACCTCCCCCTTAGCCATCTTCTTGCAGCCAAGAAAGGCTACTGTCTCCTGACACCCCTAGGGAAATTTATTGAGCACATTCTATGCTCCCCCTACTGTTATAAATACTTTGCCCATATTGACTCATTTGATCTACACAGCAACCCTGTGGAGTTGATCCTGTTCTAGGTGTGGCTGAGACCATTTTGCCCAAGCTCCTGTAGCTGGTAAGTAGGGGGGCAAGTGCTCCTGCTACTGAGGTTATGCCCTAACCACTCTACCTTCCACCTCAACTTTATAAACCAATCTTTAGGGGCCTCCACAACCTGCACGCATGAATAATTCACCTTATATTCTTGCGCTTTGAGTGATTTGACTCCTCTGACAAACTCTTATCTCTTGACCAGTCTTTGCCATCCTTGCCTGCCCTCCCTTACGAGGTTATTAAAATGGGAGCACAGCTCACAGTGATTGATGACCTGAATGCTGATCATTCCCTACCTCTCCTGGCTCACGGTAAATATTTACTTTCTGTTACACAGGAACAATGAGGTTTCATACAGGAGATGGATGTCGAATGTATATATAATATTATGCTTATCTGAGTCCTTTGAACACCCAACTCTCATTTCCCCAGCTTACTCGGGGAAGGGAAGGAGGTGCTGCAAGGTGAGTTGTTTGACTTTTCAGAGGACACTCCAGAGGCTTGCAAGCTGGCTGGCTGGATTTGTTGGTCCTTTTTTCCCCCCCCTTCACTGAAGGGCTAGAAATGTGGTCTCTCAATAATTTAAGATCTGGTCAGGAGCCATGAGTTACACACATATCAATGGTTCCATTATATACCTAACATTGTCCCTTAAATTGATTCACGTTATAAGCATTGATACATAATTTAGCTCTGCCCTAAGCAGTAATGTCCCCAAATCTTAGATGCAATATGCTAGTTTTACTAATACATATTGTAATATCTATATAACTGTGAAAATGTAAAATCTCCCATGTGTCCTAGTGACTGTATCTCATTAGCGCTAGGTGACAGGTGACTCGTGTGCAACTCTCAGCCCTGCCACCTCTTTACTTTGACCCTGTGTAGGTCGTGGCTCTTTCAGGGACTCCTCCTCTCCATCTGCAAAATGAGGCGGGCTCTTAACACTCCATTTTTCTACTTTTAGTTTTCTCTTTCCAGCTTGAGGTAATGTTTATAACAGAAAAAAAAAAAAGAGTTCATGTAGGTAGACAGGTTAATCTAAAAATTTTTCTCACTTACATGAAGGCAGTTTCCAATATTTACCTTGGAAGTAGGTTGGTAGTTCTTGTCATTCATCTATTATTGCTACTCAGGAAATACATGAAGAGCGATGAAGCTGCTGAGAGACTCTGTGATGTAGTTAGAATAGAGTCACATTTGAGGAGTGGTAGGGCGGGGATAGAAGGACACAGAGGGGGCGCAGCTGAGTGAGCTACTGAATGACAATTCTATAGCCATCCCTTGAACTCTGGCTGATCGATCTCCTTGTATTCCCTGTGCTCTGCGCCCCACCCCCCCTTGCACATCATCTTTGGACCTCCTTCCCCTTCATCTCTCCTTTCCTCCCTCCCTTTCATTCTCAACTAATTTTCCATGACTAATGGCAGTGTGAAAACATGCATTTCTCTGTTCACACAGACCCAAACAATAAGCCCGATACTACATATCATATGGGGGGATCTCTTCCTAAGAAGTGCAGTTTCTAAGAATGCTTTTGACCAAAAGCGCTGTATCTGTAGTGCTGAGCTGGGAACTTCGGCAAGATGAAGATTGGTTTTGATCCCGGGGTATCCCCTTTTTCCCCCACCCTTTGCCCTCCCTCCAGGATGGAGCCTCTGGCTCTCACAGCAGGGCTCTGGTGCCCTAGTCTCTGCAGAGCTTACCTGTTAGGGTCCAGCAGCTCTGCCACAGTTTCAAGGGTCTTTGGAATCATCCTCACTAAGCCCCTATTTTATACACGAGGCAGCTGAGATTCAGAAAGGGGAAGAATCTGCCTCAGTTTCCTGTAGTTTTGTGTAGAGGCAGGAAAGTTACTAGAGTCTTGATCTTGAGACTCCCAGAACCCACTTCTTGCTACCCCATGGCTTTTGCCAAACACTTCCTGCCTCTGGTGACTCTATCCTGACAGACTCTTGTTAGGATTGTGTTTTTGTACTTTCTGATAACCACTGGTAATCTCCTCTGTGTGCTCAGATTTATATTTAGTTAGTACATTGTTAAACTGTCATTGTACCATTTCCCCGTTGTTTCTCAGCATGAAGAGGGCAAGGAGTACCGCTCTTTTCACAGATGACCCTCAGTTCCCACGACATATTAATAACAGGAAGCTCTCAGTGAGCACTTATCTTGCGCCATTCTCTGTTCTGAATAGTCCACATGTCTTAACTGAATCATAACAACCCCATGAGACAGGTGCTATGGATATCATCCCCATTTGACAAACAGGGAAGTAAAGTGTGAAAGGATTAATATGCCCAAGGTCATATGGTCAGTAAGTGGCAGAGCTGGGGTTCAAATTCAGACAGTCTCACGCCAGAGGACACAGCTTACCTACCACCTTGTACTGCGCATCACACAGCAGATACACAACAAATACATATTGACTTAATGCTTTTTCTTGACTGCCCTATCCAGAGAACATTCTTTCTTCCAATGTCAGTGAAAACCAGGTGTGTGTGTGAGATTCTTATGGAGTAGGAGGGAAGGATATTTGTTTTTGAATTAGAAGGTCTCCAACTGTAATGACCTTGTGATTTTTCCAGGGTGGTTGTTAATGCAGACTTCTTGGCCCTACACTAGATCCATTACCTGAATCGCTGACAATGGAGCCTGGGCATCTGAATTGTTAACTGCCATCTAGGTGATGGCTATGCATGTGGCCAGGGTGACATTTTTGAGGAATAGTTTTTTATAAAGGTTCTTCACTGAACAGATCCAGCTGAGCAATGGCATGCTGTTTGGTGGAAATCTGAAGTTGGTGCCACAATTTCCACCTTTTCTGCTTCCCTTACTTGGGAGCAGATTTTGGCTCATTAAGTAACAAAGCCTAATGTACAGCAAGTCTAGCGGGCTAGGGGTGAAGAAGCCAACACTGTAATGGCTGCCATTGGACCTGCAACTGATGAATTAGAGGGCATATTTAGCAGTGGGTTGGCTTCTCCTCTTCAGAGCACGTCAGTAGAATCTGGTTGTCAGAGGGGTCAGTAGTGAGATACAGTGGTTCAATTTGATGTAGGGGAGGAGATGTCAGTGAAACAAGACAGCATGATAGGGACCTGCTCTTTCACATTCGGACATTGTGGTTTGGATGCACTGCACCAAACACAAAAGTCTTCTCCTGGCTGAGAAGAGGCTCATCCAAAAGCATGGGACACAGCCATTTGAATGGCTGGCCCTGTGTTATGTGTGCACAGGGGTGGTCTTGTTGTTTTAGTGTCTAAGTACTCTCTGCTCTACATAGAGGCCATTCACAGAAAACTCACACCGACTCTCCTCTTTCTCCTACTTGTTCTGACTGTTACCTCATCCTCTTCTGCACCCATGCATCTATCCATGTAACCACCAAACACTTGCCAAGTGCCTGCTTTATTCTAGGTACTGTTTCGCATACTGGGGGCTTAGTGGGGAACATACAAAGAGGCTGCTCTAATGGAGTTTTCATGGAGACTCAGACTCCTGGTCTTTTTTGTTTCCTGTCACCTTGTCTCCCAATCATTTCTCTGTAACTGGTAAATACTTTATTGTCCCAGTCTTTCCTTTTGCAAGATAAACAGGCAAGTGTCCTCCTCTCTTGCTGAGATATTTTATAAATACAATGAATATGTGTGTGTAATGGACATCTATATACATATATGCATACACATTTGTACATACACACGTGTAACACAAACAGCATATATATTTAGCAAGCAAAGGCTGACTCTGAAAGGTCAGGGCCATAAAAATTTTTTCAGCAAATACTTTTCGGTGCCTACTATGTATTAGTTACTAAGTGAATAAAGTCAGTTTGGGGCTCAAGGAATCTCTTCCTACTTCCTCAGTATGGGCCACATCCCTACTTTTCAGGGTGGGTTTATGAGAAGGAATGGCAAGGTGGGTGCCTGCCTGTCTCTCTTTATTCATGTCATGTATTAGAGTCATGGAAAAAGAAAAGGTCCAAATGTGTTCTCAACTAAAAGAACAGATAATTAACCCCACTGGAAAACCATGTTCTATATAAATGTCAATAACTTATTTCACATTAGAAGGTTCTAAAAACCAACAAGGCAAATCCCAGATGTCATCCTGATGTGGACATGGTAGTTCTTACTGCAACCCTCAAGGTCCCCAGCTATAAAACACAGCATTTTGAGAGATGTATTGACAAGAAATTAGCTTAGATATATTGCAGATTATTGATTTCAGCATTCAAAGGTTAATGAGGTTTGTGCCTTCATTCAACATTTCTGCTCTGGGGAGAATAATGAGATAGCCTGAAGACACAAACCATTCAATTAAAATAAACAGGAGACTATATGTGCATCCTGGCTGTGTTTGGATACTCCCCCTTGCCCCCCCGGCATCCCTTCTTTTTTTTCTCAACATCTTCTAATTTCTCAGGTGATTTTCATTTTTGCATGGGAAGAGATGATTAAGGTGATCCCAGAGGGTGCTGTTATAAATCATAGATGATTCCCTCATGGACCCTTACTTGGAGAAGTGAAGCTAATCTATACAATCTATTGAGGTATCCTTCTTCTGATACACCTACAGACATCTCAGTGTCTCAGTGGTAGAAATGCAAATTGATTGATGCTCATTTACATACTCCAGACCGACGGAAGATCCAAATGCATTATTACAAGTAGGAGGTATTGAGTTTCCAGACACTGGCTAGTATGTGTAATGCTGAGTTTAAATAACTGCAAAACATTGTTTCTCTTTGATTATTGAAGATTTTCTGGCTTAACAATCTATTTGTAAATAGTTTTGCTTCTGTCTTTACCAGCATGCTAATAGGAATTTTTACAGAGCACAAACTTTACTTAGTTCATTTAGTTAATTCTAGATAAGATGGTAAACCATCTGGAGATTTCAGGGTCTATACTTTTCCTAAGGTCCTGTGCGAAGAATGTGACAGCCTGGGTAAGCAAGGGATAGCTTCTCTTCTGTCTGCATCTGACCCAAAGCCTTAATGAAACATAAGCATGGCTCTTGTGGAGAGCCACTTGGGGAGAAAATAGAAAATTCTTCTTTGAACAGAACTTTCTGTCTACCCAAAGACAAATTACATCTTTGCTTGGATATTCTTGTAATTTCTCTTTAGTTTAGCTTTTCTAGGGGCACACATGGAAAGCAAGTTACTGGACCAAGTTAATGTTTTAGTCATGGAATGTTGGGGCTGGAAGGAAATATGAAGTTTATCTGGGGCCTTCCCTGCGTTTTGCCACTGGGGAAATGAAGTACATAAGGGAAGTCTCAAGTCCAAGGCTGTTGGGGGTGGGGGGAAAGCCAGCTCTCTGATTCTTCTCTCCACCAGAAAATCCAGGTGCTCCAGTCCCATCCTGATAAGAACCACTCTCAAAGCCCTGAGGCTGTCTTCTCCCTGGATGAATTATTTGGGAGGGGGGGCATAGATTATTCTGTAGCTTCTTCATCTGCCTAACAGCCACAGATGCTGCCGTGAAACCACTCAGAATGCATTTTTATTGCAATGGGGCACTCTGACTTGTTGATAAAGGTCAGCATAAATGTAATTCTTTAGAATATGTGCACAGTTAGTGAAACTAAAATTTGGAAAACATTGAAGATGTTGGAATCTTAGGCTCTGCCTTAGAAAACATCCTAGAAGGATCTAGCCCAGCTCACAACTTACTGTATCTCAATCCTCTTTGTAACAATCCATTGAATGCCACTGAAAGTGCTAAATCCAAAGCCTAAAACACATTTCTTGGGCTTTTAATATTGGAAGACCTACAATGGTTTTCCCTTCTTAGGATTTTTTATGTTCTCTGTCTCTGAGTTAGCATCGGAGAGCCAGGCTTGTTACTGAAAATAAGCTTGTTACATGGTGCTTATATTATGTAACACGGCCACCAAAACCTTGCCGTCATAACTTAAAGTGTGAGTAAGAGTTAACCAGGTAGAGAGGCAGAAGTGTGTGCTAAATATAACAAAACAGGCAAAAGCCAAGGGGTGAAGAGAACATGATGCAATGGAGGAACTGGCAGAAGTTCATTCTGACTTCAGTGGAGAACAGAGGGGAAGGTTGGTAAGAGATGAAGCTGAAGGTACATAATAGGTGTGGGTGGCTCATGAGGGATTGTCTGTAAGCCAAAGGAAGGAATTTCAGCTTTATTCCAAGAGTATCAGGGAGCCACTGAAGGGCAGAATAATGCATTTAAATAGTAGAAATAGCACTTGTCTTTCCATCAAAGCATAACTGTTAGAACCAGGTAGCTGTTTTCCATATAAGAGCCAATGGGATATAAAGACTGATTAAAGAAGCCAAGGTCAGAGGCAGCATCTGTGTTTGCAAACAAAATGGGAGCTCTCTACTTGCGACTGTAGTGTGTTTGACTGCCTCTACACCATTTCAGTACCTGCCAGAAGAAACAGTTGAAGCCCCACCTGCCCTGCTTTTGTCAGTCTCACCTCTGTAAACACCACGGTCTTGTTTTCACTGGCTTCTCTCCTTCAGCTCCGAGACCTGAGTGAAAAGGGCATTGCTGTCTGGACTCTTTCGCTGTCCATCAGTGTTTTGATTAAAGTCACTCAGAGGCCCTTTAATTTGAGTAGAACAGATTGAAGTCTTGACTAACCAGGCCCAAGTTTTCAGGGGCCAGGAGTGGACCATTTCTGCTGGATTCATGCACTACTTCTTGTCTCTGAAAAAGGGAAGAATGCAATTTTCTACTGAAATTACACCTGATTACAAATCATCACACCACTGCCCAGTGGACCCATTCCTCCCTTGCTTTATGTGCCTGAACGTTTTGTGTTGTCGGAAGGAAGTAGGCAACTGAGGAGAAGGGTAAGTTTACCCCTGATGCCTAAAATCTCAGCTGAATAATTTGAAAATCCTAAATTACTTAGGAGTCTGTAGGCATAGCTCAGGCAGAAGCTGCAGGATTGGGGGTTCATCAGTGCCCTCCACTTTTCCTGAAACAAGAGGATAAGAAAGTTTTTCAGGGGCGCCTGGGTGGCTCAGTTGGTTAAGCGACTGCCTTCGGCTCAGGTCATGATCCTGGAGTCCCTGGATCGAGTCCCGCATCGGGCTCCCTGCTCGGCGGGGAGTCTGCTTCTCCCTCTGGCCTTCCTCCCTCTCATGCTTTCTGTCTCTCATTCTCTCTCAAATAAATAAATAAAATCTTTAAAAAAAAAAAAAAAAAAAAAAAAAAAAGAAAGTTTTTCAGATTGGAGATGTAATTTCACTTTTACGTGCTTTTCCTTCTTTTGCTTAATGTCCTTAGATATTGCAAGACAAATATATGGATAAGTGAGGGACACAACGATTTTATATTAACAATAATCTATTGAGGTGCTGTGGGAGGAGAGATGTGATAGGAGAGGTTTTAAAATATCCTTAATTTCCATGTGTTTGAAGATTTTCTTGTCCTTCTCTTATTGGTTTCTAGTTTGATTTCATTATGGTAAAAGAATATACTCTGTGTGATTTAAATTCTTTTAAGTTTTCTAAGGTTTGTTTTATGTCCCAGGATATGGTCTGTCTTGGAGAATATTCCATGGGCACTTGAAAAGAATGGTGTTATATTTGTTGAGAACATAGCATAATGTATAAACTTGTCAAATCAGTTGTACACTTGAAACTAATGTAAAATTGTGTGTCAACTATACTCAAAAAAAATTATTTATAGAAAAGGACCAGTGATTACTGTTGATGCTCTAGGTAAAAACCCCAATTCAATAACCTCTTGTGCGTCGTCTTCTCTTTTTTTAATTTAAATTCAGTTAGCCAACATATCATTAGTCATCATTAGTTTCAGATGTAGAGTTCAATAGTTCATCAGTTACATATAACACCCAGTGCTCATTCTCCTTTCAGAGTCATCTCCCAAATCAAAACACCAAGCAAACTGTGGCATAAAGTAAAAAATACTAGCTTTGGAAAAGATTCATCTACTCTGATTTTTATCTTCTACCCAAATTTCTTGGATGATTGACTATAATATTACAACCTAAACTAATATAATAATTTCATCCAACAGGAAAAAAAAAAGTACCCTCATTGGGAGGAATGTTCTATATATCTCAATTAGATCTTGTTGGTATTGTTAAATTCTTCTCTTGTCTTTGCTGTCTTCTGCTTAATACTTCTATTAGTTTTTGAGAGTAGGATGTGGAGGTCCTGAGCTATAATGATGTATTTGCCCATTTCTCCTTTCAATTGTGTCAGTTTTTGCAACCCTGTTGTTTGGTATATCTGCATTTAGCATTGCTGTGTCTTCTTGGTGGGCTGATCTTTTTTTTTTTTTTAAGATTTTATTTATTTATTTGACAGAGAGAGACACAGTGAGAGAGGGAACACAAGCAGGGGGAGTGGGAGGGGGAGAAGCAGGCTTCCCACAGAGCAGGGAGCCCTATGCGGGACTCGATCCCAGGACCCTGGGATCATGACCTGAGCCGAAGGCAGATGCTTAACTGAGCCACCCAGGCGCCCCAGTGGGTTGATCTTTTAATCATTATGTAATATCCCTCTCTACATCTTGTAATTTTTTATGCCCTGAAGTCTATGTTGTCTTATATTAAATATAGCCCCTTCTGCTTTAAAAAATGTTTTTATGATGTCTTTTTTCTATCCTTTTGCTTTCAACTTACCTATATTGTTATGTTTGAAGTGAGTTTCTTATAGGCAGCACAACTGGGTCATGAATTTTTATCCATTCTGGCAATCTTTGTCTTTGAATTAATGTATTTAGACCATTTACAGGTAAAGCAATGATTGATACGTTAGGGCTCATGTATTCATTTTATATGTTTTCTGTTTGCTTCCACTCTTCCTTGTTCCTCTGTTTCTCTTAATTTCTTGTGGGTTACTTGAATATACTACTGGAAGTTCTTCCCAGTGATAAAGTCAAGAAAAAGAAACAAAAGCCTAGTAGATTAGGAAGGAAAAAAATAAAACTATCCCTTTCTGCAGATGACACAATTGCGATAATAACAAAGGCTAGTAGGGTGGTGGAGAAACTGGATTACTTAGACATTGTTGGTGAGAATGTAAAAATGTTACAGTCATTCTAGAAAATAGCCTGTCAGTTTCTTTCAAAACTAAAAATGAACTTAGAGTACTATTCAGCAATTATAGTTGTGCACATTTATCCCAGAGAGATTAAAACTACGTTTATAAGGAATTTGGACATGCATGTTCATGGCAGCATTATTTAGCCAAAACCTGAAAACTACCAAGTAATTTTTCAGTGGTGAATGGTTAAACAAACCATGGTTTATCCACACTGTGGAAAACTTCTCAGAAATAAAAAGAAATAAGCAATAGATATTCACAACAACTCAACATGCCTTGGATGAACCTTGAGGGAATTATGCTGAATGAAAAAGCCAATTATAAAAGCCTGCATGCTGTATGATTCCATTTATATAACATTCTTAAAATAACAAAATTAGAGAGATAAAGAAAAGATTAGTGCTTTCCAGGAGTGAAGGGTGGGAGAAGGGGGTATGGCTACAAAGGGATAGCACAAAGGAACTTTGTGGTGAGTGTATCTTGATATTAATGGTTGTTACACAAAGCTGCGCATGTGACAAAATTATGTAGAAATACACACATATAAATGACTGCATGTATCTGAATAAGGTCAATTACCACCTGATTTTGAGATTATGCTATAGTCACACAAGGTATTAACATTGGTGGGGACTGGGTGAAAGGTACACTCGTCTGTCCTGACTGTTTTCTTTGCAACCTCCTGTGAATCTATAACTATTTCAAAATAAAAAGTTAAAAGATATTTAGCTTTGAATATATAAATATTCATACACATGTGTGTGAAAACCCCTCAGTTATTTTCTTCTCAGTTCCTTATCCTTATCAGAACACCTGCAGTTGCAGATGGATTCTAGGAACTAAAATGAGGGGAGATGATCCCTTTCAGAGTGGTCTAGAATCCATTTTTAAAAATATGGTGAGTTGGGGTGCCTGGGTGGCTCAGTCATTTAAGCATCCTACTCTTGATTTTTGGCACGGGTCGTGAGATCGAAAGCCCCATGTCAGGCTCCAAGCTAGATGTGGAGGCTGCTTAAGATTCTCTCTCTCTCCTTCTGTCCCTCCCCCCTCATGTTCCCTCTCGATCTTAAAAAAAAAAAAAATCTCTCCCTCTTTCTCTGCTTCTCCCCACCCACTCTCTCATTTGCTCTCTCTCTCTTAAAAAAGAAGAAGATATGGTGAGTGAGAGGGGTTAATTTAACAAGGTGGAAAGATGGATTTGAGACACTTTGTGAAAAGACTAGTGTAGTGTGATGCTTCCCAAATTTTAAGGGGCATTAAGGGGGAGCTTAATGGACCTCACTCAGAGATTCTCATTCCAGTCTTTGTGGGGTATGTATCAGAAATCTGTGTTTTAAAAAAACACCAGGTAATTCTGATGTCTGTGGTTCTCCAGCCATATAGAACTACACTGACATGGTAGATTAGTATCCTTTTGGGATTAGTATGAACTGGTACTCAAGAATTAATTGTCATGTCATTATTATCATCATTAATGATATTGGCAAATAGTAGGTATATCCTCAATAAAAATTTCTTCCCAAGGGATGATATGTTGGTAGTGTCACACTGAGATGTATCTAACATGTTATCATTTAGAACCATCAGGGCTTTGACAAGTTGGGTTTGGTGACATTGTAGACACATGTGGAGCCTTCTTGAGTCACTGGGAAGAGTGGTGTGAGGGGCTTGAGTCTGGGCCATTGGTCTGTTGATGGGAAGGTGTCACTGCCTTAGGCCCAGTGGAAAGTGCATTTAGATAGCTCATTGTTAAGTGATTGACAGGTGGCATATTGGGCAGTGAAACTTCTTGAGGGAAGCCTACAAAAGGACCCCAAATTCTGGAGAAGTAGGAGGACATTAGAAATAATGTTGTTATGTCTTATGTCATGAGAGAAGTGTTCTCATATATTCATTCATCCAACATTACTGAGGGTATACTGTGTGCAAAACAATGGGTGATGTATTGGGGGTACATGTGACTTTTATCATATGGGATAGGTAAAACAACCAAATGCCATTCTGCCCTTGTGGATCTCATAATTTAGTGGAGAAGACAGACACTGAAGCAATTGTACATGTAATAAGCATTACAAAACAAGAATTGTTTTGTGTATAAGATGGGGAAGTAACTTTGAGGGGGGCTGGTAGGGATGCTACTTAGGGACATGATATTTCAGCTGATATGATTAGGGGAGGAGTTGGCTAGGGCAGAATTGGGGAAAAGTGTTACCAGATGGAAGAGTATATCATATCAGAAGGCCTCAGAGGGAAGGGAACCTGGCATTTTGAGGAGGTGGAGAAGTTCAGCATGGGTGCAAGATGGATTATGAGGTAGGTTACAAGGGCAGGTGAAGGGCAGGTAAAGGTAGAGCATACGTAGCAGTCTCTGGTCCATAGCAAACAATGTCTGCCTTTGGTATTGATGTTTTTATTAGTAATCCTGGGGGCAGGTAGGAATCATTGAGGGTTTAAAGCAGGGGGATAACTTGATAAGATTTTCATTTTAGGTTGCTTAAAGTTATTTCTTTTTAAATTTATTTTTTTAAGATTTATTTATTTATCTGAGCAAGAGAGCGAGTGTGCAGGGGGGAGGGGCAGAGGGAGAGGGGGAGAGAATCTTAAGTAGACTCTGTGCTGGGCATGGAGCCAGATGTGGGGCTTGATCCCAGGACTCTGAGTCGAAATCAAGAGTCAGACACTTAACTGACTGAGCCACCCATGCACCCCTAAAGTTACTTCTTGAGGACTGTAACCTGGTGACATGCTGAGAAGTGGAGAGACAGAGAACCTCCATTGTTTCTCTGCATTCCAAGAATATCGTAGGTGAGTCTGGAGGTGGAGTAGATCCTTCCCTTTTCTCCTGCACTAATATTTAAGTCCAGGAAGCCCAATATGGATCCTGCCATTGACCTTGCAGTAAAGCCTTTTGTTTGTTTTGAGGTTAGCTCCTGATCTAGAGAGTTTTATTTGATCCTTGTCATTGGAGGAAGAACTCCACAAGTGAATTACCCTCTGACTCTGTAGAAGGAAAGACTTGGGCCAACCTGTCAATAAATGGACTTATTGTCCACTTGGCATGACAGGTTTGGATCTGGATCACAGGATGTCGACTGTGTGACCAGGGTATCCCACATTCTTAGCAGTGCTCTGGTTCCTTACAGAGGTCAGGCCTAGAGCACCCATTAGAGGATATCACTAAATGGTATCCTTGAAGGCCTAGAAGACATAATTGTACATAACACTGTTCCCTTCTGGCTTATGGCATGTTGTGTTTTACACTGGAAAGGGCAGATCTAAAACCCATGCCTTCTCATATAAAAGCAAATGAATGTGATGAGTCAGGAGAGGCCATCATTCCAGTAAGTCAGGGGTGCCTTCTAACCTAGGTATTTTTATTCTCTGGGATAAATAACCTATGGGTTTCCCAGAGTGTGTCTGTTTGGAAAATAGAATAACAATTAGGGCAAATATGGGGGAAATATTTTAGAAAAATTGAATAAACTTAAAGGTAGACGTAAAAATAAGGAGAATATGATAGATGTTTATTCTAAAGCATAAATACAAAACCAAGGTGGTAAGCTAAAGGGTGATGCAGAGAAACCCAAATGTTTCTTTGAAATATGTGCCATCCAAACCACAAAATAAATAATGATGTTAAACAAAAAGGCAAATCAGGAAGAGGTAGGAGTCTGACGAAGTACTCTATATGAGTCTAGTTTTATACAGTGTTTATTTTCTTTTTAGGGTGGATACATTCCCTTTTGAACAGAAAACCAGGAAGTGAGAGCCCACATGACCACCCATGTCCTCTCAGGCTGCCCTTCACGTTTCTGATGACCAGCAGCCTGTTTAGCTTTTGCCTGTCTTGACAAGAACCTTCATGCCATCACCTGGGAAGCTCCTGAGTAGGAGCAGCTGTGGCCACACTGGCCTCTGCTGAGCTCCCAGGACAAACTGTAGGGGTGTACAAAACTCTCTGAAGTGTGACCTTATGCCAGGGCAAGAGAGATAGTTGCCGATCTTTAGTCTGAGCCGAATGCTGCACTTTTCTTAGATGGCGGAAGCTGCCAGGCTCCACGCAATGAGGCAAATATATTGCTTTCATCAGTGCATAAAATGAATTGTGATTATTAATTTTACATGTCACATTGGCTGAGCCACAGTGCCCAGGTATTTGGTCAAACATTCTTCTGGGTGTTTTCTGTGAAGGTATTTTTTAAGCATGAACTTAACATTTAAATTAGTGGACTTTGAGTAAAACAGATTACACTTCATAATATGGGTGGGATTTGTCCAATCAGTTGAAGGCCTTAATAGAACAAGCACTGACCACCCCCAAGCAAGAAAGAATTCTGCCATGGGGCATCTCAGTGGCTCAGTTGCTTAAGCATCTGCCTTCGGCTCAGGTCATGATCTGGGGTCCTGGGATGAGACCCCACGTCAGGTTCCCTGCTCAGTGGGGAGTTTGCTTCTCCCTCTCCCTTTGCCCCTCCCCCCCACTCATGCTCTCTCTATCAAATAAATAAATAAAATCTTTACAAAGAAGGAATTCTGTCAGTAGACTACCTTTAGACTTGAATTGTGACTTTTCCTTGAGTCTTGAGCCTGCTGGCTTCCCCCATCAGATTCCAGACTCACCTGATAACGGTGTCAAACAGAGTCAGTAAGGTCTGGCCTAGGAGTTGAGGACATGTGACTTGGAGCCTGGGAGGCCAAGTTTTGAGCCCAGCTCCACTGTTTACTATCTGCATCATCTTGAACAACTGTACTTCTCTAAGTCTTAGTATTCAATTTTGTAAAAACAGAGATAATAGTAGAATGTACCTATATTTATTAAGAGTATTTTAGCTACAAGTAACAGAATGCAGCTCAAAAGGGCTCAAGCCTGTCAGTGCTTCTGAAACTTTAATGGGCATACAAATCATCTAGGGATCTTGTTGGAATGCAGATTCTGATTCAGTAGGTCTGAGGCAAAAAAAAAAAAAAAAGGACACTTGTTTGGTTTTTTTATTTTGTTTTTTTTTTGGCTTCAGACACAGCTGGATCAAGTGTTCAAATAACATTTTCCAGAATGTGTCTTTTGGACTTTCAGCCTCTGCCTTCCTCTTAATTGGCTTCCTAGTCTTCTAGAAGTTCCAGAATTACATCTTATCAGTTTAAAGAATCACAGAGAAGATAGAACATTTTTCTCAGTAGTTCCAGAAAAAGTTCTGTCATAGATTTGGCTTTGTTTGCTCTCATTTAGATCATAGTTCACTCCAAAATCAGTCACAATCATCAGGTGAACACAGTTCTCTCCTCCCCCTCAAGCCAAAGCTCCATGGTCTTAGACTCCAAACTCTGTAGCCTTGAGGCATTCTGTTACCACTGGCCAATTTGAGCCAGGCTTTGGGAAAAACATGTTGGATCTTTGAAGCCTGCACAGTGAGATATTTTGCTTATTAAGTGGTTCCCATTAATGAAGTGTTTCCTGGGAGGTCTCCACAACTATCTTTTTTTTTTCTTATTGAAAGTTTTAATTAAGTATAAATTAGACAATGTGACTATAAAATGGGAGAAATAAAATAGGACAAATAAAGGAAAACCTACAGAGGAAATTGATCTAGGGGAAATGCACAATGGGCAGGCTCATGTGGGTGAGCTGAGATTAGTTGGCTCATTTGTGAGCGGCACCTTGGCTCCTTGCTATAAGTAAATGACCTTCTCCAATGAATGGAATGGTATCCTAATGGCCTCAAAGTCTTAATGTACCTCCTCAAGTTATTCCTTGCTGATTAGTAGGTCCACTGAGTATAATGCACTTCTCCACATACACAGAGTAAATGGCTAGAAGATAAGAATGTAGAAAGAGTTATTAAACTTTAAGCCAACTTAACATTTATATCATGAACTTCTGCTTTTTCGTAATGTATTTTCTGACAGACTTAATTTTAAAGACTATGAACACCCCCAGCTTCTTGTTCAAGGGCCTCCCTTCCAGAAATATAAATGATTAGATAATGACCTTAGTCACCTGAACATGTTGGCAAGATCTTGGCTCAGATACAATTTCAGAAGGCTTAGCTAAAAGAAGCTCATTATAGGTACCAATGATTGGATTTTTGAGATTTTTCATTATGACTCATAGCACCACACATCAGTCACTGTGAGTCAGAATGAATAGCAAAAGCAAACATGTTCACATTCATCAAGCCAGTGTATTTGTTTCCTGGACTTTTGGAGAACAGTTCCTGGGTGCTAAGTCAACCATGTTGAGTGCTGATTCAGAGAGAATAGCTGGTCCACTTGGCAAGGCCAGTTCTATCCTCTTGTTGCCAATCACCCAGAAGAGTGTTTGGAAGTCATTGGCAACATTTATTTTCCTTGATGGATTCATTTAGCTCTGGCAAGAGAAAATGTTTTTGTGTTGCACAGAACTCTAAGGGTGTGCAAGTAATTCCAAAATGGTTCTTTAGAAGTTTCTGATCTTACTGGGTTGGTTTTGATATTAAAATGAAGACAAGGGTTTTTATTTGCTCTTGGAGTTTGGTAAAAAGGGTAAAAATTTAGTTATTCCATTAAAATGCATTTATTTACCCAACAAATATTTATTAAGTGACTATTGTATGGTGGACATGGCTAGGCACAGAATACCATGCTCTGATAAAATTGGACATAATTGCTTTCTTCATGGAGTGTACTCTATGTTTTGTGAGAATCAGATAAAAAAATACATGCACCTAGAATTTCTAATTGTGATAAGTACAATGAAGCAAATGAATGGGGGGCATTGAGAAAAGACAAGAGAAACATAAATGCCTTATGTACTAAAGGAATATTAATGATTCCCTCTTTAACCCATGTTCAAGTGAATAAAGGCCTCAGGCAATCAAGGTACTTTGGACATAGAATTACTCAACATTTGTTGGATTAGATGACAATTTTGAATTATTAATAATCATATAAATTACCAAAATGGGTAATGAAGGTCAAGTATGTTTTAAAAATTGAAATAAATATTTCTACTTAAAGTAATCCAATCAAAAATGAAATTTGTTCTGCAGCTAGGCTTGTTAAATGTAATTTAAATACCTTTGATCTGTGGGTAAGAATTATTTTTGTGTATTTGAAGAACTAAATCTGAGTTCCTTAACACTTGTTCAGTAGCTTCTACTTTCCCACACTTAGTGTTTATATTCTATGAGCCTGTAATTTGTTATAATCATCACCATCAACACAATACCATGTGTTTTGCAAAAATTTATTGAGCAATGTATTAGTTACCTCAAGCTACCACAACAGAACCACAAACTGGGTGGCTTAAACACAGAAACTCACTTTTTCATGGTTTTGGAGGCTAGAAGTCCAAGATCAAGGTGTTGTAAGAGTTGTTTTTTTTTGTGAGACCTCTCTTCCAGGCTTATAGATGGCCATCTTCTTGACCTTTCCTCATATGGTCTCTAGTCTGTGCAAGGACAGAGAGGGAGTGAGCCCTGGTATCTCTTCTTGTAGGAACCCTATTCCTACTGAATTAGGGTTTCACCCTTATGACTTCACTGAATTTTAATTACCTCCTCAAAGGCCCTATCTCCAAATACAGTCGTACTGGGGTTAGAGTTAAAATATATGAATTGGTGGGGGGGGGGGACATAATTGAGTCTATTATAAGCACCTAGAATGGGGCCAACTTTATGCTAGGCCCTAATATACAGTGGTGAATAAGGCAGTCACTATCTCTCCCTTCATGGAGCTTCCAGTTTAACTCAGTGGGTACACAGTAAACAGATAACTGCATGAATATTTCATTTCTAGTCTACAGAGTACATCTTAGGGAAAGAACAGATTATATGCAAAGACCAAAGATAGCATTTTTCCAGAAACTTTGGGTTTAACATTAAGGTTACCAAGAATAATGCTATGAATAGGTTCCTAATTTGAAGCCTTGGAACAGATTATATGTGGTGGACAAAGAAAGATAATGAGCTACAAAAATGGAAGTTTAGAGTTTTTTTTTTTTTCTTTTAAAAGAATAATGCTGTGTTTCCATCTCATATTGGGAAGTGCTAAATTTAATATAAAAATTCATGAGTGAAGGGGTTCCTTTTATAATAATTATGGCCAAAGGAACAGATGTTAGAATGCTTTCTCCTTAATTATTTCAAGCCAATCATTCAGTTACCAAAATCCAGTCTTTGCCATGAGAAACTATATGAAAGAAGATGAGAACAATTGCCTAGCTATTTTAGGCTGTTAGGCAATCTGGGTATTTCCACTTCCCAAAACATTTCAAACTGCCAGTCTTTCCCACATACTGAAAGCACAGGTTTTGTTTTGTTTTGTTTTTAAGATTTATTTATTTATGAGAAAGAGAGGAGGGGCAGAGGGAGAGGGAAAATCCTGAGCTAGATTCCCTGCTGAGCATGGAGCCTCAAGGGGCTCGATTCCACGACCCTGAGATTATGACCTGAGCCAAAATCAAGAGTCGGACGCCCAACAAACTGAGTCACCCAGGTGCCCCCAGAAGCATAGTTTTTTTGTTATTATTATTTTTTCCTATTAGACACCTTTCCTGACTCTTCTTTTGGTCTGCTTTGACTAAGTCCATAATCACAAACTGGACTTGAACTTTGTATGTAATCACAAGCTATGCCAGGCCCATTAAATGCATTTGTGTTGCTCAGCTTGTCTTGCTTTCCCAGAGGAACTGCAGGGTCAGGACCCATAAACACTGATAAAAAAGTTCTGTTGTTATGCTCAGAGGTCCCTTAGAAAATACAGCTGCAATTCTTCCAAATCTGGGAAGACTAGTTAGCAGAGTACAACTCCCTGATGTAAATTTCCAGGTTGGCTGTTGATGATCAAAACAACAAAGATTGAGGTCTCCATCCTCATTTTGCCCTCTTTTACAATTACCAGATTTGATCTTGAACCAGAGTCAAAAAGGAAAAACTGAGGAGGAGGTCACAGAAGAATGTTCTCAACTGAAATCAAATGACAAAAGAATTAGAAGAGAGAGGTAGGGGGGTAAGAAGGGAGAATTCCTGAAGAAAACATTAAAATGAAGCGTCTGTGCTGTGATGGGCTAGCTCATTAGGACTCCATTTCTGTGTTGGCTCCAATGCCCCACCTGTATCCTGTTTCCTCATAATCTCACTGCATTACTCCCCTGACACCTGAACATCACTCTCATTTATTTTACATGGCATACTTTTCCATGTCTTAAAAATATTGAAGTTAATTTATCATAAATGACAAAATCAGACAAGAATGGAGACTATTACAATGTGCCAAATACCCAGTTTTTTTAAAAAAGATTTTATTTATTTATTTGAGAGAGAGAATGAGAGAGAGAGATCTCATGAGAGTGGGGAGGGTCAGAGGGAGAAGCAGATTCCCTGCTGAGCAGGGAGGCCGATGAGGGACTCGATCCAGGGACTCCAGGATCATGACCTGAGTTGAAGGCCATCGCTTAACCAACTGAGCCACCCAGGCACCACCAAATATCCAGTTTTATTAGATTCTGTTATCAGGCCACATCTTTATCAGATCTATTTATTTTAACTTAAGATGCTAAGTATTTCAGGTGAAAAAGGGAACTTCTGTATATCTCTTCCCACTCTTTTTTTCTTCATATCCCTAACATGAGTAATTACTATTGTGGATTCAGTGTTTATTACCCAGATTATTGTGCTTTTGCTGCAGACTAAGATATCCATAAACATTACATAATATTGCTGCAGATTTTAAAACTGTATAAATGGTATCACTCCATATATATCCTTCTGAATATACTTCAATACATTTTTTCAATCTTCCTCTTGATAAAAATTCAGGCTGTTTCAAGTTTTTTTGCCATAATGAACTTCAATAATCAACCTGTACCTTTTCCCTCCCATACATTTGCAAGTGTATCTCTTGAGTATATATCTAGGACAGTATATTAGTTTCTTTGGGCTACCCCAACAAGTTATCACAAAGTGGTGACTTAAAACAACAGAATTTTTTCTCTTCTAGTTAAGTAGTGCAGAAGCCCAAAATCAAAGGTGTCAGTCACTTCTCCCAGAAGCTCTAGAGGATATTTCATTTCTTGCCTCTTCCAGCTTCTAGTGGCTGTTGGTGCTCCTTGGCCTGTGGCTGCTTACTCCAATCTCTGCCTCTGACACATTGCCTTCTTGTCTGTTACTCTACTCTTCTGTGTCTTCTCTTCTTATAAGGACATTTGTCATTAAATTTTTGGCCCACTTGGATAAGCCAGGATGATTTGATTTTGAGATCCTTAAATTACATATGCAAAACCCTTTTCTTAAATAAAATTACATTCACAGCTTCCAGGTAGACAAATCTTTTGGGGGCCACCATTCAACACATTATAGTTTCCAATCTCAGCACTATTTACATTTTAGGGTAAGAATGACCTGTGCATTGTAGGATGATTAGCAGTATCCCTAGCCTCTCCTCATTAGATTGTAGTAATATCCCTCCCCTCCTTCCTTGCCCTTGCAACTCCACATATGACAAACAAAAATGTCTCTAGACATTGCCAGATATCTCCTGGGGCATGAAAAACTCCTCTTCTGGTCTAGAAGAAAGTTACTGTATTGTAGGGTCTGAGCATTTTCAACTTTACTAGATGTTGTCAGTGGTTGTCCAAAGTCAGTATCACAATTTAAACTCTTATCAACAGTATGTGACAGTTCCCATAGCTCTACAGTATTACCAGTACTTGATATTGTCAGATTATAACTTTTTCTGTCAACTTGATGCTATCTCATTGTTTTAATTTACATCTTCCTAATTTCTAGTGTAGTTGAACATCTTTTATCTCTTGTCCATTTGGGTTTCTTGGTCTATGAATTTCTTCTTCATACATTGTCCATTCTTTTCCCCTTTATCCTTTTCTTTTTGAATTATAGAAGTTCTTTATATATTCTGGAAACTAGTCCTTTTTCATTTATATCCAATATTGATGTCTTCTTATCTGTAGGTTGTCTTTTATTTTGTTTATGACATCCTTTGTGGTACCAAACTTCTAAATTATAATGTTAATTTATCAATTCTTTTTTTTATCGTTTATGCTCTTTGGATCTTTTAATGTCTCATTCAAGTGTGAGAGAGAAGGCAGTCATGCTGATTGAGCAAAAGACTATAAAGACTTACCATGTCTGAAAGAATTTAGTTCTGTGGGAGGTGTTATGATATATTGGAAAGGCACAGAACTGTTAAGTGTGGAGACTAGTCCCAGGCAGCTTTAGCAGCAACTGTGTGTTTTGGAGAAATAACTCAACTGCTTTTTCTTTCCAAGTGCTTGTCTAAAGAGGAAGAGGATTTGGGTCTCTGTAAGACCCTAGCCCATTTACAAATTTTATATATTTGTGGGTTTTCTTAGGGATTCATCTTATATCTTAGCCATAGAAATCATCTTAACAGCTTTCTAGATTATTGGTAAAATTTCTTGGACTGTAATAAAGAAAAACACCCAAAAAGGGAAACCTATAAGGATTATATAAATCAAGGATAAAATGTCAGTCTAGAGCACACACTTTCTCTTTTACTTTTAAATATCTTGGGACAAAGGCTCAGCAGGAACCCAACTGATACCTTCTGTGCTATCAAAATACTTCAGGTATAATGGATGCAGGTAACTTTTAGCACAGATATTTAAATTGCATTATTTTCCCTTATAATTCTTATAATTGCCATTTTTGGTTAGCTTAGTAATAACAATTTGGCTGCATTTCTGATGATTCTATATACTTCCTCCTCAGGAACCCTTCGCTGAACTTGATTTCAGTTTAACTGATGCTGTGAGTTTTCTTTCAAGCTAGATCTTGCCATGCATGACGTTATCTTCAGCCAATTTAGGGATCACTTGAGATCCTTGCAAATATCATACAGTCATAACTGCAAATAAATTCTTGGACTTTTCTATGGTTAAAATCTTTCTTGTTTGGCAAGCTCAGTTTAATATTGTCACTTACTCCTCCTTCCTTTCATTTTTTAGCATACCACACCCTCCCCCACCAGAGTAGGTTTTCACTCATTTTAGTCATAACAAAACTCATTATAGGTATTACTTTATATTCAAGATTACTTTAAGCCGATAAAACTATAACTACTAAAAATCTATACAATTTGCTATTAGGTCGTAGAATGTTAAACTGTTATGTTTAGTTTAAGTGCTGGTTAAAGTGGGGAGGTTTCATTTGTGCAGTTGTGGGTGTGAACTGAGACCCTCACCTTTTGATTAGTCAGCAGTGACATATGCCAATTTCTCTCTAGTTAGGTTGGGAGTTTGGCTTCATATCACATTAAACAGAGGTGACACTTCTGGCCTACAGTGTGACAGATGACCTTTCTGGGGATCATGGCACCTAATAGATCATTTAACATGAACAACTCTGACACATGACCAAATTCCTCAAGCATTAGAAAAACATCATGCAAGTCAATGCCATGTTGAAACCTGTCATTTCCAATAAGTGTCCACAGCTGCCATTGGCAGCTTTGAGAATTGTTGTCAATGATGCTGAGGACAGAGAGTCAAGGCACATTCCGGTAGAGTGGCTCAAATTTATCTCAGGGGAAGAAAATGATATCTAGAGGAGAAATTAAGCGATACCAAAAGAGCATTTTCTTTTCCTCTTGACCTTACAATGCAATTGTTAATTGTTTGCATAACTGGAGATTCTAGCTAGCAAATAAAATAAGTTACTAGTATTTGAGACAGAGGCATGTTTAGTAAAATTGTGTTGAGTGAACAAACAGCAAGACTCACTGCTCATTCCTGTGACTGTGTACTGCAATAGACATCTTAGTCATTGTTTCAGTCACTTATTTATCCAGTTAACAAATAGTTATTGTATGCCAACATTGGGCCAAGGCCTGGGCTGGACACTGAGGGTTCAGTGGTGAGCACAGACACTGTCTTGCTCTCACAGGATAGACAATCAAACTATTGTATAGAGAATTACTAATTAAAAAATACCACAAAGAAATTTGAAATTGCCACAATGCTAAGTGTTATAAAAGAGAGGGGCATGGTGTCTTAAGGCTTGAGAAGGCAGGTTGGGGAATGTTTCCCTGAGGAGGTAATAGGTTGTGAGCTAGGAGATGGGTAGAAATTAAATACAGTAAGAGAGAAATGAAACAATCCAGGCTGGGAACAGTGTGTACTAAGGTCCTGCGAGGAGAGAGAGGTGGGTGCTTTGTCAGGCTGGGAGAAGAGCAGTGTGGTGTGTTACCATACGAGGCTGGAGAGGTACTCAGGAGCCAGACCTGGCAGGGCCATGCATGATGTACTCAAGTGTTTTGCTTTTACACCTAGTAAAATAGGTCATTAAAGAATTTAAACAGAAAAATGACTTGATTAGATTTGAGTTCCAAAAAGGTCATTCTGTCATATGAAGAGTGGAGATTGGAGGGGTCAAAGCAAGTGAGGATGAACTAGTTAAGGAGAGTGTTCTAATAGTTCTGATGAGGTGACAGTCTGTGAATTAGAGTGGTATGGGTTGGGTAATGGTAGAGATGGCAAGAAGTGGATGAATTCATGAGCTATTTGGAAAGTAATAGGACTTGGTAGTGGACTTAAAAAGTTGCTGTTAAAAATGACCAATACCCACGTTTCTAGCCTGCATAACTGAATGCCTTGTGATAACATTTACCGAACTTAGGACCACTGACAAAGGACCATCTTTGGGAGGAAAATTATGAGTTTGCTTTGGGGCTGGAGTTTTCTCTTCCACACTTGAGTATGTGGATCTGGAGTTTAGAAGAGTAATCTAGACCAGAAATACAAAGCATAAAATTGGGAGTCACCTTGTACAAGTGGATGGTAATTGAAGGTAAATTACTGCGGTAGACATAATAATGGCCTTCCGGAGATGTTCATGTCCTAATTCCCAAACCTGTGAATATGCCACCTTACATGGCAAAGGGGAATTAAGATAGCAAATGGAATTAAGGTTGTTATTCAGCTGACTGCATAATAGGGGAGTACTCTAGATTATTCAGGTGATCCCAGTGTAATCTCAAGGGTCATTCATTGTTGAAGAGAGTAGCAGAAGAATCAGTCAGAGTAGTGTGATGTAACAAAGACTTGACCAATTACTGCTGGCTTTTAAAATGGAAGAAGCCTCTTGTCAAGGAACAGGGGTGGCTCTAGAAGCTGGAAAAGTCAAGAAAACAGATTTTCCCCTTGAGTCTCTAGAAGGAGCACAGACCTGATGAAACTTTGATTTTAGTCCAGTGAGTTAATAAATTTGTAAGATAATACATTTATGTTGTTTTAAGCCACTAAGTCTGTGGTAATTTGTTACAGCAGCAATAGGAAACGAGTAACTTGAGAAAATTAGAGAGGGCCTAAAAGTGAACCTTGGACCTTAACATGTAAGGGCCACATAAAGAGGATAAACTAAACAAATAAGACGGGGAAGAAAGAGAATAGGAAAACTGGGAGGACTTAAGGTACTGGAAGCAAAAGGAAAGTATCTTCCAAGGAAGTGATCAAACAGGATGAGACGTATTCATTGGTCTGGGTGAAGGAAGCTCACTGGCAACTTGAGTGAGAGTTGTTTTCTTGGAATGAGGGGAGCAGAGTCCAGATTGGAGTGGGATCTGGTGTGAGTGGGAGGTGAAGAAACAAAGATAAAGACTATGGACAACTCTCTGAAGAGGTTGACATGTGCAGTGAGAGAAAAAATGTTAACTTGGAATAATGTTATTGAACCTTGGCACTGTTGACATTTTGGACTGGATAATTCTGTCTTAAGGACTGTCTTTTGCATCATGGGATGTTCAACATCCCTGGTCTCTATCCACTAGATGCCATTAGCAATCTCTTGCTTCAGTTTTGACAAAAAAAATATCTCTAGACATTGTTAAATGTTCCGTAGGGGCACAATGTCCCCGACCAAGAAACACTGTTTTGTATAGAATATATGGAATCCCCTGAATTTGTTTTTGTCTAAGTACACCAAACTTTTTTTTCCCCAAAGCTAACATGGCCATCAAATGAATGGAATGTTATTTGATTGGATCTTTTAAAGCTCATATCTCTAGATGTACCTGATTTTTTGGGTATTTACGCTGAATTGATGCAAAGTGATTTTGTACAAATGGTATTGTGCAACTTCTTATATAAGAATATGAAAAAGTGATCCTAGGATGTATTCCAGGTATGTTCATATCATGTTCTAATTCTACCTATACCATTTAATCTAGGTTGGTGACAAAATAATAATTGAACAACGTGGTTCCAAAAAGTTGCCCTTAACCCAGTATCATCTTCCTACAGGATTCTAATAGCACTAGCTGAAATCTCAAAACAGGTGCCCCTCAAATTATGTTGAAATTTTTCACACTGTAAAACAAAAAAGCTGACCAGGTGTCTCGATTCTAACATGGTTGATGTAATATTTCAGAAACTTAATGTTATGCGCAAGCAATGAATCATGGAACACTACATCAAAAAATAATGAAGTATTGTATGGTGATTAACATAACATAATAAAAAAAAATAAAAACTTAAAAAAAAAAACAACAAAAAACCCAGAAACTTAATGGTAAATGCAATCTAAACTTTGTTTCTGAGCTTTGAAGAAAAGGATTGTGGGTTTTTTTGTTTGTTTGTTTTGTTTTTTGATTGGGTGCATATGTTGACTCTCAGAAATATGAAGACTATTTCTCTTACCATTATTCTCAAGATCTTCATTGTTGGACTGACTCATTAGGTATGCCTCAGATGCTGAATTATGTGGAAACTCATTTATTTTATTGCTTTAATGCACTGTGTAGTTTGGAGAAAAGGATATGAAGAAGGTCTTGTGAAGTAAATTGAAAGCAAACTTTCACACTTGATCACACATGTAAAAGTGGGAATAATTCAATGATGAGACAAATGCTTTATTAGAGGTCAATGTTCCTATCATGGTTATTAAATTTTTTAGCATTTTAATAAGAGTGCTTTCCTCCCAACCCAAGATTTTCCATCTTTCTGATGCTGCTTTAAAGTTATAGTTTATGCAGGACATTATGCTAAGTGAAATAAACCAGGCACGGAAAGGCATACTGCATGGTAACACTTAAGTGTGGAATCTAAGCTGAATTCATAGGAGCAGAGAGTAGAATAATGGTTGTCAGGGACTTGGGGTGGGGGAAAGGGAGAGATCAGAGTTCTAGAGGTGCAAAGTTTCAATTAGGCAAGATGAATAGCTTCTGGAGATCTAATATACAGCATGGTGACTATAGTTAATAATATCCTATTTTATACCTTAAAATATGCATATCAAAATATCATGGTGTACACCTTAGATATATATATTTTTTGTCAAGTATACCCCAATAAAGCTGGAAAAATATAAAATTGTAGTTTGGGTCTGTATCACCTCATTCTGAATTCCAACATTATGGAATTTAAATGATTTCTAGCAAACTATAAAGGCAATAGATTTAAATTTTATTTTAAATTATGTAAGTAATATATGCATATCTTATTATAAAAATTACTAACAATGAAGATAAAATAAAGGTCTACTTTGGTGTAACTTCCTCCAAATTTTACTCCCCTCTCCAGAAGAGGAAAAAACAATATCAGTTTGGGGTTTATTTTTCTAAAAAATTTTCAATTCTTTTCATAAATATGGATAACTATCAAACTATGTAGATTTGCTTAGTGCATATAGTTCCTTACCAATATGAGGTTGTAGAATATGTATTAATTAGATACTTTTTTAATGACACAATATGTCTTGAATATCTTATGTGATCTCGCAGTTTCCTCTCATTCCGTATTATCACATAGTATTGATGTAACATATTTAGCTGTTCTCCTATTGATGTATATTTTGATTTTTAAATTTTTTTATATTGTTAATTAAAACATAAATAAAAAAATAAATTTTTTACACTGTAAGCAATGTTGCAGTGGACACCCTTGTGTACATTTCTTGTGTGTGTAAAAACATATCTTTGGTATTGATAGCATCAAATGGAATTGTTGGGTCAAAGAGTAGGCACTTAAAAATACATTTTGTAAGTTCCAAAAGGATGATGGATTTTGTAAAATGTTTTGTGATTAAGAATAAGCAGATATATTAAAAATAAAAACTAGGGGACTTGGATACATTAAGAGTGGATTCTGAGATTTAGCAAGAATTTGAACTTTTTAAATACTTTTTAAAGATTTTACTTATTAAAGAGAGAGAGATAATGAGAGAGAGAGATTGAGAGAATGAGTGGGAGGAGGAGTAGGGGGAGAAGCAGGTTCCACAATGAGCAGAGAGCTCGACACGGGACTCAATGATGACCTGAGCTGAAGGCAAACACTTAACTGACTGAGCCACCCAGGTTCCCTTAATACACTTTTTTTAGATTTGCAGCAAAATTGAGAAGAAAGTATAGAGAGTTCCCCATATGTTCCTTGTCCTCACTCATGTATAACATTCCCACCAAAGTGGTACATTTGTTACAATTGATGAAATTGCAGGGACTCATCATTATCACCCAAAGTCATTTACATTAGGTTTCGCTGTTGGTGTTGTAGATTCAATGGGTTTTGACAAATGTACAATGACATATGTCCACCATTTTAGTATACATAAGTTTCCCTGTACTAAAAATACTTTGTCTGCCACCTATTTATTCATCTTACCCCCCCTTACCCCTGACCTTCTACTCTTTCCATAGTTTTCAGAATGTCATATAGTGGGAATCGTACAATATATGACCTTATTAGAGTGTCTTCTTTCACTTAGTATTATACATTTAATGTTTGTCCATGTCTTTGTGGCTTGATAGTTCATTTCTTTTTTTCACTAAACCTCTCATTATCTGGATGTACCACATTTTATTTACCCATTCACCTACTGCAGAACATCTTGATTGCTTCCAAATTTCACCAACTATAAATAAAGCTGCCATAAACTTCATGTATACATGATTGAGTGGACCTACATCTCATTTGGGTAAATACCAAGGAGCATGGTTGCTGATCATATAATAAGGGTATATTTAGTTTTGCAAGAAACTTCCAAACTGTCTTCCAAAGTGGCTGTACTATTTTGCATTCTCCTCAGCAATGAATGAGAGTTCCTGTTGCTCCATATCCTATCTAGCATTTGGTGTTGTCACTGTTTTGGATTCTTGCAATTCTACTAGATACCTAGTGGAAGCTCGTTGTTGCAATTTGCAATTCTCTAATGACAGATGATGTTGGGCATCTTTTTATATGCCTCTTTGCCTTCTGCATATCTTCTTTGATGAAGTATCTAGATCTTTGGCCGATTTTAAACGGGGCTGTCCATTTTCTCATTGTTGAGTTTTAAGAGTTTTTGTATGCTTTGGTTAACAGCCCTTTATCAGAAATGTTTTTTGCAACTATTTTTCTCCCAGTCTGTGTCCTCTTTTCTCATTCTTTTGAGTGTTTAAACTTTTCAAAATAATTTCTAGCTAATTTGAAAGCCTATTAAAGATTTAAGGAGAAATGTAATCCACATCCTTTTAAGATATCAATACCAAATTTACCAGAAATGTTAGGAGATGTACACTTGTCTAAGCCCTTTGTCACCTTCCTGGGCCATTTAAATGCTTTTCCCATAGTGACATGAAGAGGCTTTCTTCCATTTACAAAAGAATTGAAACACAAGACCATGGATTTAGTTCAAGAATACCAAATTTGTGAGACCTGAGGTGATTTAATCCTTGGCAAAATGTGCTCAGCTTCTCATTTAAGAAAAATAATTAAAACAAACCAGGGGTGTTCATGCTTATATCTGCTGGATTTAGAAGTTTCCCTGTGGGAGAAAATTATGCTTTAATGAAGAATTAGTTTAAGCTGGGTGGATTAAGTTGATAAAATTCATCTCCATAGTAATTTAGCAAGGGAAAAATTAAGATGTTGGCCACGGTTGCTATTAATTTGGTTTGAGCTGAAGATTTGTGTGAATACCTCTGGGAAGAGGTACATTCATTCCATTTGATCATTTAGCCATGAAGGACCAAAATTGCACATAGTGTGTCCTCATAAGTGCTTTTGCTTATGAATTACATTTCAGTGTGAATGAGCTGATCTTGTTATTCTCTTCAAATGTTTAATGACTATATATTTTTTTACATTTGTTTTAATGCATCTCATATTCTAAGAACTAGTCTAAGTTTTGAGGGAAACATGAGGTTGCATAACATGATTTTTAGCCTTAAGGGGTTTTACAGATGAATAGAAGAGAGACAAATATATGGAACTCCTATGACCCCAAAGTTGGTCTTTTTTCCTGGATGATTTGAGAGAAAAAAAATTACAATTTTTTTTACAACTTCCTAATGTACAATTTGCCTTCTAAACAATGTTATTTGATTTACAGAAACTGTGGACTGTGATGGTTAATTTTATGAGTCAACTTGACTGGGTCATGGGGTTGCAGGTATTTGGTTAAACATTTCTCTGAGGAAGTTTCCAGATAAAACTGGTGTCTCTAAGGAAGTTTCCAGATGAAACTAGCATTTGAATCACTACACTGATTTAAGCAGGTTGTTCTCTCCAATGAAGGTGGGTCTTATCCAATTCCTTGAGGGTCTGAATTGAACAAACAGGTGGAGGAAGGGAAAATTTGCTCTTTCTGCCTGACTTTGTTAGCTGGGACATCAGTTTTCTCCGACCCCTGGACTAGGACTTATATACCATTAGTGCTCCTTATTCTCAGGTCTTTGGACTCAGACTGGAGATATAGATAGATACATACATACATACATTTGTGTATATATATAATTAAAAAAATATATAGTAAATTTATAAAAATTAGGAGATATATACATACACACACACACACACACACACACATATATATACACACAAACACATTCTGTATATCTATTCTATTTCTCTGGTAAACCCTGACTGTAGTATACAGGAAGCAAAGTACTTACATCTAAAGGATAATTTATTTTAAAAAAATTTGGAAAAAAAGATAAACTTTGCATTCATTGTCCCAAGCTGCTAATAAAAATGACAACTATTTCCCTGTTTCTTACCCCCCAACAGTAACATTTTATTTGAGGATATAAAATTGGACAATCAAAGATCACTCAGATTGTATTTAGCAGCACATGCTGGGTCAATTTATTTTAACATGCATAAGTCTGAATTGTTAGTAATAACTGTGTCAGGGAAGAACTATAAGAAAAATCAATATTCCTGTTGAGATTTTTCAATAGCACTTAATGATTTTATGCATCTACTATATAGACATGAAGGAGGCTCAATTAAAACCCATAGCAGAATAAGCAAACACTGCCTGAAAAAGAAAAAAAATCTATATCAAAACCTCACACCATAAATATGACTAGCAGATTAACTTTTATTTGCAGTGGCCAGGAAGGTAATATTTGTTGGAAAATTACAGACTTGATAATGGTAAGGCTGTGCCTCAGTTTCCTCATTTAAAAATTATGATAATAAAGTATCTACCTGTCAGGATTGTGGTAAAGTTTCAATGAAGTAATCTAGGTAAAGCTCTTAAAACAACACCTGGCATATAGGAAACTCCATACTCATTTAAAAAATAAAATCTCGTAGTGCTTCAGAGACCATCTTATAGAGATGACTGCTCTGAATTTCATTCCCAGAATTCGCTCTCTTTTGGTGACATTCATTTTTTGAAAACAAAGGCCTTTAAGAGTAAAAATTGTATATGTATACAATGGAATATTATGCAGTCATCAAAAGGAATGAAATCTTGCCATTTGCAATGACGTGGATGGAACTGGAGGGTATTATACTGAGTGAAATAAGTCAATCAGAGAAAGACATGTATCATATGACCTCACTGATATGAGGAATTCTTAATCTCAGGAAACTGAGGGTTGCTGGAGTGGTGGGGGTTTGGAGGGATGGGGTGGCTGGGTGATAGACATTGGGGAGGGTATGTGCTATGGTGAGCCCTGTGACTTGTCTAAGACTATTGAGTCACAGATCTGTATCTCTGAAACAAATAATACATTATATGTTAAAAAAAAAAAAGCAGAAAGGGAAAAATGAAGGGGGGAAATCGGAGGGGCAGATGAACCATGAGAGACTATGGACTCAGAAACAAACTGAGGGTTCTAGAGGGGAGGGGGTGGGGGGGTGGGTTAGCCTGGTGATGGGTATTAAAGAGGGCATGTTCTGCATGGACCACTGGGTGTTATACACAAACAATGAATCATGAAACACTACATCAAAAACTAATGATGTAATGTATGGTGATTAACATAACATTAAAAAAAAAAGAGTAAAAATGTCCTGATTGGGCCTCTTTAGCACTCCTCCTGCCCCCCCCCCCCCAATCACTAGAGTTCCTTAAAAATAGCTCAGAAGCTTCTTGATGTTGGGGAAAGTAAAGGGGAATTGTACAGGTCTATGACAGGCTGGTAGAGAAGACCGTTTGAAAGAGAAGTCTTTGAACAGGCTCAGGATTTATTTTGTGGGTGGTTTTCAGAGTAACTCCAGGGAAGTGCTGTTGGAATGGAGAGCTAAGCTGAGAGTTCTATCTTCCTCCAGTCTCTGAGAGATGCTGTGTGGCTGAGTATCCCTAGAAGATTTTCCCATGGGCTGGGCATCCTGGGAAAGACCTAGGCAGCTGGCCAATGGTCTAGGTTCTAGAATCCATTCAATAGGAGTGATGTTTAGGACCATAGGTCTCACCTGATCCTACTTCATCTTCTAGAGGACACTGAGGCCTATGTTGGTAATTCAACTTCCTCAAAGTCACCCAACAGAGTATGGCAGAGCTGAGGCTAAATCTGGGTCTCCTGATTCTACATTCTGTGCTCATAGATACATCTGTGAAAGAAAGAGGGGCAAAGAGGCTGCAAAACAAAGGATTAGTTGAGATGCATCTGGATTGACTATTTCTCCAGGTGCATTATATGAAAACTTTATATCATAAATGATACAGTGATGTCTATCATTTATTAAATGCTTACTATATGATTAGTTCTTCATGTACATATCTTATTTAATCTTTACAGTGACATGATGAAGTAGGCACTCTATGTTATCCCCACTCTATAGAGGGAACTAAGGCATGAATAGGTTCAGCAAATAGCTCAGTATTATGCCACTAATAAATAACAGAGCCAAGACTAGAATAATGGTTATTGGCAAATTATATTTCAGATGACAGTGAGGCCATTAAAAAGACTCTTGGGGAGAGCCCTGGACACTTTTCCACTCTGGGCTTTAGGTTATATATTTTTAAAGTGCAACAAATAATCTCTAAAATCCCTGCATGAGTTATTGTTCTATGCAGACAGCCTCTGACTTGCAGTAGTTTGACTTACAATTTTTTGACCTTATGATGGTGCAAAAGTAATACACATTCAGTAGAAACCATACCTAGGATTTTGAATTTTGCTCTTTTCCTGGGCTAGTGGTGTGCCATACAATTTTCTCTCATGATGTTGGGCAAGGGCAGTGAGTTTCAGCTCCCAGTCAGCCACATGAGCACAAGGCTAAGCAATCAATACACTTAAAATTGTTCTGTACCCATACAGCCATTTTGTTTTTCACTTTCAGTACAGAATTCAGTTACTTGAGAAAATCAACACTTTTTTAAAAAATAGGCTTTGTGTTACATGATTTTGCCCAACTGTATGCTAATGTAAGTACAAATTCTGAGCAAATTCAAAGGGGCTAGGCTAAGCTATGATGTTTGGTATGTTAGGTGTATGTATATTGGATAAATTTTTGACGTAAGATAGTTTCAACTTATGGTGGGGTTTTTCAGGACATAACACCATCATGATAAGTCAAGGAAGATCTATAACTTTTCCTGTGTTTTGACTGCACACATGATTTTTCTAATTATATTCTAAAGTTTGAAAACAAGTACGCATGGTTTCAAATTTTTGATGAAATGAGGATTAAATGATGTGGTAGCTTGCTGATTCATTCTGGTATGGTTGTATGCCTCTCAGGACCACCCTTTTAGCCCTCCTTCCACTCCATTATTTCTGCTTTGATGGGTGTTGATATTACCATGTTCCTGCTTAAGTGTCTTGGTACCTCTATTTTTTCTAGATTAAATGAGGTTTTAACAAGGCTTATGGGGTGATTCTTTATCATTACAATAACAAATGGATTGAAAACTGCCTTCTGTCTCTTTGGAATCCACCACCATTAGTGGACTATAATCCAACTGGTGACAGAACAACAGAGAGCTAGAACACTATCAAAGAGTGGAAAAAAGGTAAAATTTCCTGTGATTTGTCAGTAGGATAGAGATTCTCAAAAGTTTCAGAAAATAAATTTGAATCCATGGATGCTAGTTTAACTTTCTAGAACAGATCCTTATAAATGTGAAGTGGGATTGGATCAGGGACAAAGGCTGTCTTGAAAAACATTGCAAGCTCGAGGTGTCTGACTGTATCAATGTAGAAAGGCTGGAAAAATAATAGATATAGCATGTTTATTCTTCTAGAACTCTAAACTGTGGAAATAAATTGAGTAAGCATTTAAAATTTTATAACTAACAAGGTCTTAAACCTCAGGAAAAAAATTGTGATTTCAATCAGAACATGGCTGTCCCTAGGCAGAGATGCTAATCTGGTACTAGGAATTCTGTTTCAAGCCTATGGAGCTGTTGTAGGCAGGAATTTAAATCTTAGGTCCAAGGGGGCTGCATTCCTCTGCCTGAAGCAGATTCTCACCAGGGGCAGAATCAATACCAAAGCAAGAGAACAATTCCACTTCCTGTTTCTGATCTTAGCTATGAAAAAAAAATAAGAGGTTGAGATTGATACAATCATGAGAAAACATGATGTGTGTTTCAACAAACTGCCAACTGAAACTTAATGACTACACTAAAGATGTTGAATTCAGGTCATTTTAGGGCATTAATGAAAGACAACTACAGAGACCACAGGAAGTGATAGAGTACTCAAGCTGCCAAGAATTGAGATGGAAGTTACTCTACAGTAAGTTATGTATAGAAATGGATTAGCTACTCCTCTCAGAGTGGACATAGAAGAACCTCAAACTCCAGAAATTTCAAATTTTTTTCTCACCCTCAGCTTTCCAGTGGCCAGTTGCATGATCTGGGCAAGCTTCTTCTCTTTAGGGGCTTCAGGTTGTCCATCTGTAGAATGGTGAATTTGGCTGATTCATCATTTAGATTTCTTTCACTTCTTATATTCCATACTTTTAGGTTTGCTTCCATGTATTATGTTTGGTGGTAGAAATAGGAGCAATAATACATTTTACTTATTATATAATTTTCAAGAAATGGAATCTTCTCTAACCACTCAAGTTCATGGTTATCTCTCTCATTCCTCGATTCCAGAATGTTTGTGATTGCTATCCTTTATTTGACACCTATAAATGTTCTGAACGTTGTTGTTACCTCCTTGAAGGGAAAGAATCATGCCTTATTCCATTTCACATCTTGAATACTTAGCATGATAATTGCATGTGGTTAGTACCTACCACCACCACTACTAACATCAACAACAATAAATAATAACATCAACAGGAAAAGTTACTATTTATTTAGTATTGACTATGTAGTAGGCAGTATGCAAGGCACTTCATATACATCACCTTATTTAGGTCTCATGAGATGAGAAACAGAGAGATTGGGGAACTTGCCCAAGGTCACAGCCAGTAAGTGGCAGAACTAAGATTTGACATATAACCTAAGCCTATGTCTTCAAAGCAGTGATCTTACCTACCATACTATGCTGCCTTCCTTGAAAATTTCTTAAATAACTAGTAATAGCTCATCTTTAATAATTCCTATTAGAAATCTTAGAGATTGTGTTTGGCCATCAAATTTATGGAGGATTTTTTTTACGGTACTACAAAGACATTTCAGGTTGGAGATTACAGTAGTAGGTTTATTCTGGAAGAAATATTTAGCATAAGCATTTGGGGGTACTTTTAAAAAAGTTTTAAGTGAAAAAACTTCAACTAGATTAAGAAAAGGAACTGATTAGCTCATTTTATAGAAAAGTCTAGGGGAGGTCTAGCTTCAGGCAATGCTGGATCCAAGTGACTTAGTCATGACATTTCTTGCTTGATCTTTAAGTCTCTTGGTTTTGCTTTTCTTGCTTGTTCCCAGAAGGCTCAATCCCTGTGGCAGAGAAGATTGCTCTAAGAGCTCCAGGTTTTTAGAATTTATATGATTCATGATTCTAGCAGAAAAGAAATATTATTTCTGATAATCTGGCAAAAATCCTAGGGAGGACATCACCTGAACTAGTTTGCCCATCTCTGACCAATTGGTGTGTCTAGAGAGAATGAAGCATTCTGATTGGGAAGGCCTGGGTACTGAGATCTCTCCTATGAGTTAGGAGGCTGGGAAGTCTGGAAGTGCTTCAGTCAAACCACGTGAAATGAGCAAAAGTATAATGAAAGTGGAGGTGGAGATGGATAATTCTCAAAATCAAAGGATAATACAGATAAACATCATCACCTGCCGCAGAATCTCCAGCTTTTTCATTGTTTTAACAACTGGTTTTGTTTTTTTTTTCTGGGGTATTTGAAAAAGCAGAGGGCTGATGTAGAGAGCAACTTGATCCCTGTCCCTTTTTTGCCTCTAACTAGCTATGGAGCCATCAACAAGTCATTTATCTTCTTTTGATTTTAGTTCCTTTATCTGTAAAAGTGTGAGGTAGAATGATTTGATCTTCCTGAACCTTTCCAGCTCTGGCATTCTGTTTCTGAGTGTTAGTGACGATTATCATGTCCTCTGAATACTAACAAAAGTCAGTTCCTGGTTTTAATACAGATTGGTGATTTCATACTTTCTTTAAAAACTCTTGTTAATACCTACAGTAAGGTAATACATGCTTCTCAATCCTGACATCTATGAAGAACCCCACTGAAGACATTATATCTTTCATGGTGAGCTGGTCTGTAAACATGGTGCAAGGAATGTATTCTTAGTTTTCTGTATATTAATAATCTTTTTGTGTAGTTATGTGAGCTCCATGGGGACTACAATCATGTCTATCTTGTTAAGTGCTGAACCTCCAGTGCCTAGCTCAGTCCTTGATATATAACAGATGCTTACAAAATATTCATTGAAAGGCTAAGATAAAAAAAAAAACCTATAAAATTTCTTAAAACTCATACATTGTAGAGTCTTTCTAATATGAGTGGCTGTATATAACTCAATATTTTATATGAAAATAAAACAAGTTGTAAATGGCAGCAATGAGGTTTGAACCCAGTTGGCCTAAGATGACAACTCAAGTTTTTGAAACTACATCATGTTGTCTGTCAAGGGACCTCAAAGATCAAAGTCCAGTGCTTTCTGGCTCTCCTGATTGGTTTCCTTTCTAATGCTCCAGACTGATTCTGCTATTGGAAAACAAATTACAATTTTCTACATCTTTTTTTTTTTTTACTTTTTAAAATTTTATTATGTTAATCACCATACATTACATCATTAGTTTTTGATGTAGTGTTCCATGATTCATTGTGTATAACACCCAGTGGTTCATTCAATACATGCCCTCTTTAATACCCATCACCAGGCTAGCCCATCCCCCCAACCCCTCCCCTCTAGAACCCTCAGTTTGTTTCTCAGAGTCCATAGTCTCTCATGGTTCATCTCCCCTCCGATTCCCCCCCCCTTTATTTTTCTTTACATCTTTTAATTTGTTTCTATTGGTTTTGGCATGCTTTGATATGCAAAGAATCATTTTTTGACCTTTTGTTACCATAATCACAGTAACCCATCTTTATGGGTCGAGACAGAGAGTTTGGGTCCTATTATTCTGAGTATATTTCAGATTTTTTTCTTTATGTGCAGGTTGCACTAAAATAGCATGGCTACGTTACCTAAAGATAGGGCTTTCTCCATGTCACTTTCTTAATCAAGAATAAAGTCTTCAGATGCCTAGGTGGCTCAGTCAATTAAGCATCTGCCTTCAGCTCAGGTCATGATCCTAGGGTCCTGGGATTGAGCAGGAGCTTGCTTCTCTCTCTTCCTCTGCCAATTCCCCTTGCTTGTGCTTGCTCTCTCTCTCTGTCAAATAAATAAACAAAATCTTAAAAAAAGAATGAAGTCTTCACTTGTTTTTAGATCCTTTAGTATTGGTCTAAATTCACTATCAAATTTAATTTTCCACTACTCAGCCTAAAGGCCTGTGGTCCAAGTGGTCTAGTCATTTTAACTATCATCTACCATGTATCTTGTACATGTACCTCGTTTATGAGCTCTCCTTGCCTAGAATCTGTCCACAAGTCCAAGGCCTATCCATCATCCAGTGCTTTGACTGAAATTCATATTATCCATAAAGATTGATCAAATTGTAATTAAATTTCCCTTATTTGAATTTTATACCATTCATGGATTAGAACAAGCATTTCCCAAGTTGCTCTTATGAGCACAGGTCTAGAAAAAAGTGTTGAATGGTCAAAGTGGTTTGGAAAATTTTGGTGTCTCTGGAAAGCAATTTGTGAAACTGTACTTGTTACTATGAGTTTTCTTGAGGGCAGAGAGTAAGTGTAATTCATTTTATACACTCAGTGGCTAGTGTATCCTTGTCACAAAGGATTTCAACAAATGTAGAATAAAGTAATGATTACTCAACAATTTAGCCCTTCAGTATGTACTGGATTATATAATTTTCCATTTGCTTTGGTATTTAAAATTTTATTTTACCAAGGAGAGGGAAATCATCTTAATGACAGCACTGATATCTTACATGTTTGTATTTTTCATAACAGTTAGTTCGAGGCTTGTCCTCTGTATGATAATGAATAGAAACTTGTGATGTTGCTCTCACTTGACCATTTGACCCCCTGTGTATGTAAGCATAGTGCAATCAGTGTTATTTTGACAGTTGGAATATGGTATAACATCTTTGATTAGTATTCCATATTCCAGGATTTACTCTAAAGCAGCTATTCTAATATTACATTTGGCTCAATATTTGGTAGTCTTTTCCCAAACTTATTGGATCAAGTATAGTCATTCTATTTCTCCTCTTACATATCTGTTAAGCTTGGGCATATATCACCAGTGTGAGAAAAATTGTGCATTGAATAGACCTTTCAACCAAGCTTTGTATAAACCAGTGAATGTCTTTATACTTCTTAAAGCATTCTATAGAAAGGACTTATAAGCCAGAAGTTAAGGTTTCTAAGGCAGAAACTTGAAAATTTCAAATAAACTGAGGTATTTAATCACTTACTTGCAGATATGCACACCATGCTAGGAATTTTGGTGAAGAGATTTCTTTAATAACCCCTTACTACTACTGCTATTCCCTGAGACTATACCCTGTTGAACTGGACAAGAAAAGTTTTCTATAAGAATTCACATATTTAAAGCTAGTTTTCTTAGGCTTGTATTCCTCTGGGTGTGTGTTGTAGCTCCAGAATCTGATGCAATATATTTCAATTTGATTTTTCTAGCCTTAAATTTATCATTTATTATTTCCTTATCTTATTTATAGATATGTACTATAATTACTTTCAATAAATTATGATTATCAAATTATCTATTGTTCTAATTGTTCTATATACTAATACATTGGTTCCAATAAATTCCTAACAGTTTTTAAGAATTTATATTATAAATGGTCTTAGAAACTCCAGAAAGATGAGTATTTTTTTATGTTAACCTATAGTGTGTTATTAGTTTCAGGGGTAGAATTTAGTGATTCATAAGTTGCATATAATACCCAGTGCTCATTACATCAAGTGCCCTCCTTAAGTGAATCACCTAAACAACTGTGATTCCTAAAGTGTTGAAAACTAACTTACAAGAGGATAGGTTCCAGAGGATGAAAGCAGTCTCTCTTCCAAGATGAACTACACAAATTCTCCAGCAATTTCTTCCCAAAATGGAAAGCACAGGTGTGATCTCACACAATGGGCTGATCATATCATAGTTGCCTTTTTGAAGTTTTTTGAGAGCATACTTATTTTCTTATGTATGGAAAAACTTTATAGCTTTCCTCTGAGTAATTCTTGTGAAGGGGCTCAGAGGCAGAGACCTCAATTTTCAGTCCAGAGAACAATTAAAAATGGTGCACATATACTTTATCCCTGGTATGAATCATAGACTCCTTTCTTCTGCCATTGAATCCTTCCCATTTTACATCTCTGGGAAATTCCTCATTTTTATTTTTTAACTAAACATGTAAGCCTTTTGTAACATATTAGTGACGATATACACCATTAGTTGGCAGCTCCCTAGGGATTGGGGACGGCATGCCCATCTGACAGCAAATTTTATGAAAGATTGACAACAAAAGTTCTAAGGGTATGTTTTTATTTTTAAAAACTGGCACCATTTATTTTCCTGTGGGAGCTTCAGTGGTTCCATTTGCTTTTGGATTGTTGAGAGATTTGACCTAACCATCACACAGAGACACATCCAAAGAAAAGCCGTGTGGTCTCTGTTTAACATGAAATGTGTCTTCTCTTCCTTTGGCAAAGCACATTTAGTGCTCTAGGCAAACCTGCTTCACAACAAGGGAAAGCAAATCTTAGATGGGAGACCGGCCTCTCTGGGATATCTTTGGCTTCTGATATAAAATTAGTAAGAGTGGAACTATGGTGAGTGCTGTGAATTGTGTAAGACTGTTGAATCACAGACCTATACCTCTGAAACAAATAATGCATTATATGTTAAAATAAGAAGAAGATAGTAGGGAGGGAAAAATGAAGGGGGGGAATTGGAGGGGGAGATGAACCATGAGAGACTATGGACTCTGAGAAACAAACTGAGGGTTCTAGAGGGGAGGGTGGTGGGGGGGATGGGTAAGCTTGGTGATGGGTATTAAAGAGGGCCCATATTGAATGGAGCACTGGGTGTTATACACAAACAATGAATCATGGAACACTACATCAAAAACTAATGATGTATGGTGACTAACATAATAAATAAATAAAAAAAAGAGTGGAACCATGGATAGCACCTATTGCTACTAGGCAGCAATTGTTAATTTCACAGGCTTCCTGAGATTCTTGTACAAGAAGCAAGCATGAAACTTCACACTAAAAATTGCAACCCATCATATGACAGGTGTTATTCCTCTCTCTCTCTCTCTCTCTCTCTCTCTGTTTTTTTTTGTGTGTGTATGTGTGTGTGTTAGGGAGGTAGGAAAAATGAGATGGGCTACTGTCTTAGTATTTTCAGGCTGCTATAACAGAATAGAGAATATTAGACTGGATGGCTTATAAACAGAAATTTATTTTTCACAGTTTTGGAGCCTGGGAAATCCAAGATTAAGGTCCCATCAGATTCTGTGTCTGGTGAGGGCCTGCTTCCTGATTCACAGATGGATGCCTTCTCTCTGTGTCCTCTCATGGTAGAAGGGACAAGTGAGTACTCTGGGATCTCTTTTATAAGGCATTAATCTCATCCATGAAGGCTCCACTCTCATGATTTAGTACTTCCTAAAGGCTCCACCTCACATTGGGATTAGGATTTCAACATAAGAATTTTGAGGGGACACAAACCTTTAGTCTACCCTGTGCACAAGAGCTCAGACTGAATCCCTTTGTGCCTGATGATAGTAGCAACATTTGAATAGAACTTTATAATTACAGAGTATTTTCACTTACATTCACTTACATTTTACATTTACAAATTATATATTTGTTTCTAATACCAGCTTTGTATTCAGGATACTTCAAGATAACGCCCAGACCTCTTCACATGGTTTAAGAGGCCCTTCTGGTATGGCCTCTACTTACCTCTTCAGCATTTCTTTCCTTTCTCCCTTTTTTAGATTCTACTCTCTAGCCAGACTGAAATATTGTTATGCTAAATCACCAAACAGTTCTTGCCTTTCAGGCTTTGAATACCTATTTCCTCTGTCAAAAACCCTTTTGTGGCTTACTCCCATTTATAAGACCTGTCCTGACCCCTACTAGATAAGGAGTCCCTCTTATGGGTATCCATACCAGCTATATATCACTTATTTCAGCACCTTCATGCTGTATTACCATTGTTTGTTTGCTTGTCCATCTTCCTTGATAGACTAAAACTCCCTAAGAGCAGGAATCATGTCTCATTCATCTCTATAGCCTTAGCACCTGGCACATACCTATCAACTATAACTACTTCTTAAATTAATTTGTTTGGTTAGATAAGGAAGCTCTCATTATTGCCATCTTGTAGATAAATGAATGAAAGCTCATAAAGTGTGACAGGTCTTTCCAATGAAGACATATTTAGAAAGCAAGTAACAGATCTAGGACATAAATAATAATAGGAACAATAATAATACAATTTTTAAATACCATGAACCAGAGACCATATACATGTTGGTTCACTAAATTTTCAGATAAACTCTATAATATAGGAACTCTTACTATCCTTTTTATCAAAAAGGGATTTAAGTTTCAGAGAGATTTATTGATTGATTAAATGTCACACAGCATGGGGGGAGGGGGGAGAGAGTCGCTGATTCCAGCACTTATCCTCCATTCATTTTCTTTGCTGCCTCTAGACATTGTGGTTAAGTATCCAGGTTCCCTTTTACTGCCCTGAAGCAGCAACCATTTAGAGAAAGAAAAAGATAACAAATCAAATGGTTGTTTTGCCTGCAAGTTGTCAAACGTTGGTTTGACAGATGGACTTCACTGAATTGATACATCAAGTTTAAATTAATCTTATCCAGACTGCTATTGATTTTATAGATTCTAATTATACCCGTTCTCACACTGTATTCTAGATTCCAAGTAATGTAGCCAAATTTAAATTTGCAGACACAGAACATAAGGACCCTAGAATGTATGGGGAATATTCCCAGGCTTTCATGCTAGATAACTATGTTTCTTCCCCACACAGCTTTGGTACACATCACTGTCAGATACAAAACTTTGATCTGGGTGGTCTAAGTCTGACCTAAACTGGAAATTTATGTACTTTATGAGATGAGTTAGTTGTATACAGAACCAATTAGAATTGACAGGCTCATCTCCTCCCTCTTTTGGGCTCCCCTAGCACTTAGTATGCATCACTCACAGAGTCTTAATCAAACAGTGTTCTGGTATGTTGAGAATGTGCAGCCTCTGTCTTTTCCCCACCAGGTTAGGAGCTCCTTATAAACAGGGAGCACATCTAATTCATCACTACAACCAAAGCTTGAGGCACTTGTTTGAGCTCAGTATATGTGTGTTGAATAAATGAGTTGATTTGGCATTGGCAGGACAAATCAGCCTGAAAGCCCTTTCTCTCTCCACAGCATTTCCCATTTCCACTTCAATTATGTGGGATAGTCAGGGTTTGCAAGTGTTCTTCCTCCAGCCTAAAGCACCATGCCTCTTTTAGGTGGTACCATTTCCTTTTATGGCATCTTAGGTGGTGTTCTAAGATTATAACCACTGTGGAAACATCAGTATCCTTCCTTTAAATGATGGAATAACATTTCTTGAAGATGTCTCAACTGCCTTATAAAATCATCATCAGGTTAGCATGACAGGTTCTTATTGTTTATGTTACAGGTGTCCTGCTTTATGCACAAGCTGTTTTTTTTAACAGCTTTGTTGAGGTATAATTAATATAAAATAAACTGCACATATATAAAGTGTACAATTTGGTAAGTATTGACATATACTGTGAAATATCACCACAATCAAATAGTGAACAAATCTGTCATCCTGAAAATTTTCTTGTTCCCTTTACAGAATCTTTCCCTCTCAGATTTCCTTATCCCCTCCCCTATCACTAGGCAACCACTGATCTGCTTGCTGTCACTATAAATTATTATGCATTTCCTTGAGTTTATATAATGGAATCACAAAAGATGTATTCCTCTTTGACTTCTATCACTCAGCAAAATTATAATAATTATTATTATTTTAAAGACTTTATTTATTTGACAGAGAGAGACACAGCGAGAGAGGGAACACAAGCAGGGAGAGTGGGAGGGGGAGAAACAGGCTTCCACGGAGCAGGGAGCCCGATGTGGGGCTCAATCCCAGGACCCTGGGATCATGACCTGAGCCGAAGGCAGACGCTTAATGACTGAGCTACCCAGGCGTCCCAATTATTATTTTTTAAATTTAATTTAATTTAATTATGTTATGCTAGTCACCATACAATACATCATTAGTTTTTGATGTGGTGATCCATGATTCACTATTTTTGTATAACACCCAGTGCTCCATGCAGTACATGCTCTCCTTAATACCCATCACTGGGCTAACCCATCGCCCCACCCCCATCCTCTCTAAAACTCTCAGTTTGTTTCTCAGAGTCCATAGTCTCTCATGGTTCATCTCCCCCTCTGATTCCCCCTTCATTTTTCCCTTCCTTCTCCTAATGTCCTCCATGCTATTCCTTATGTTCCACAAATAAGCGAAACCACATGATACTTGACTTTCTCTGCTTGACTTATTTCACTTAGCATGATCTCCTCCAGTCCCATCCATGTTGATGTAAAAGTTGGGTATTCATCCTTCCTGATGGCTGAATAGTATTCCATTCCATGCTCCTGGATCAGAAGAATAAACATTGTTAAAATGTCTATGCTACCCAGAGCAATCTATACCTTCAGTGCCATCCCAATCAAAATTCCAATGACATTTTTCAAAGTGCTGGAACAAACAATCCTAAAATTTGTATGGAATCAGAAAAGATCCCGAATCACCAAGGAAATGCTGAAAAAGAAAAACAAAGCTGGGGGCATCACGTTGCCTCATTTCAAGCTATATTACAAAGCTGTGATCACCAAGACAGCATGGTACTACACAAAAACAGACATACAGACCAATGGAACAGAATAGAGAGCCCAGGTATGGATCCTCAACTCTATGGTCAAATAATCTTTGACGAAACAGGAAAAAATATGCAATGGAAAAAGAGTCTCTTCAATAAATGGTGCTGGGAAAATTGGACAGCTATATACAGAAGAATGAAACTCGACCATTCTCTAACACCATACACAAAGATAAACTCAAAATGGATGAAAGACCTCAATGTGAAACAGGAATCCATCCAAATCCTAGAAGAGAACATAGACAGTAACTACTTTGACATCGGCCACAGCAACTTCTTTCAAGATACATCTCCAAAGGCTAGTGAAACAAAAGCAAAAATGAACTTTTGGGACTTCATCAAGATAAAAAGCTTCTGCACAGCAAAGGAAACAGTCAACAAAACAAAGAGGCAACCCACAGAATGGGAGAAGATAATTGCAAATGACACTACAGACAAAGTGCTGATTTCCAAGATCTATAAAGAACTTCTCAAACTCAACACTTAAAAAAACAAATGATCAAGTCAAAAAATGGGCAGAAGACATGAACAGACACTTCTCCAAAGAAGACATACAAATGGCTAACAGACACATGAAAAAATGTTCATCATCATTAGCCATCAGGGAAATTCAAATCAAAACCACACTGAGATACCACCTTACACCAGTTAGAATGGCAAAAATTGACAAGGCAAGAAACAACAAATGTTGGAGAGCTTGTGGAGAAAGGGGCACCCTCTTACACTGTTAGTGGGAATGCAAGTTGGTACAGCCACTTTGGAAAACAGTGTGGAGGCTCCTCAAAAAATTAAAAATAGAGCTACCCTATGACCCAGCAATTGCACTACTGGGTATTTACCCCAAAGACACAGATGTCTTGAAAAGAAGGGCCATGTACACCCCAATATTCATAGCAGCAGTGTCCACAATAGCCAAACTGTGGAAAAAGCCGAGATGCCCTTCAACAGATGAATGGTTAAAGAAGATGTGGTCAGCATAATTATTTTGAGATTCATCTGTATAATTGTGTGGGTCAATAGTTAATTTACTTTTATTGCAGAGTAGCATTTTATTGTATAGATATACCACAATTTGTTTTTCTTTTCATTTATTGATTGTCATTTGGCTTGTTTCCAGTTTTTGGTATTATGAATAAAGCTGCTGTGAACATATGATACATACTTTCAATTCTTTTGGATAAATGCTTAGGGATGGAATGGATGGATCTTATGGCAGGTGTTACAGGTTGAATTGCATTCCCCCCCAAAAAACATATGTTGAAACTCTAACCCCTTCGGAATGTGACCTTATTTTGAGCTAGGATCTTTAATTTTTTTTTTAATTTTTTAATATTTTATTTTTAGTTATTAGAGAGAGAGAGCATGCACATGCATGAGCAGTGGGGGGAAGGCAGAGGGAGATGGAGAAGCAGACTCCCTGCTGAACAGGGAGTCTACACAGGGCTCGATCCTGGGACCCTGAGATCAAGACCTGAACGGAAGGCAGATGCTTAACTTCCTGAGCCACTCAGGTGCCCCTTGGGTTAGGATCTTTATATAGGTAATCAAGTTAAAATGAAGCCATTAGGGGGGACCTTATCCAGTATAACTTGTGTCCTTACAGAAAGGGGGAAACTTGGACACAGAGACGTATATAGGAAGACCATCATGTGAAGATGAATGTAGAAATTTGGGTGATGCTTCTATAAGCCAAGGAATGGTGAAGATTGCCAGCAAAACACCAGAAGCCAGGAGAGAGGCTGGAACAGATTCTCCCTCACAGCCCCCAGAAGGAATCAACCCTGCCACCACCTTGATCTAAGACTTCTACCCTCCAGGAGAGTGAGAACATAAATTTCTTGTGTTTAAGATACCGGGTTTTTTCTGGTATTTGGTTATGGCAACCTTAACAAAATAATAATGTATATTTAACTTTTTAAGAAACTGCCCAATTGTTTTCCAAAGTGATTATACCATCTTACACTCCTTGCACCAGTGTGTAAGAATTCTAGTTCCTATGGGGCGCCTGGGTGGCTCAGTTGGTTAAGCGACTGCCTTCGGCTCAGGTCATGATCCTGGAGTCCCGGGATCGAGTCCCACATCGGGCTCCCTGCTCCTTGGGAGTCTGCTTCTCCCTCTGACCCTCCTCCCTCTCATGCTCTCTGTCTCTCATTCTCTCTCTTGCAAATAAATAAAAATCTTAAAAAAAAAAAAAAAAGAATTCTAATTCCTGCATATGCTCCCTAGCACTTAGTAAAGTGAGTCTTTTGAAGTTTATTTTTATTTTTTATTTTTTTATTATTATGTTAATCACCATACATTACATCATTAGTTTTTGATGTAGTGTTCCATGATTCATTGTTTGCATATAACACCCAGTTCTCCATGCAGTACATGCCCTCTTTAATACCCATCACCATGCTAACCCATCCTACCATCCCCTCCCCTCTAGAACCCTCAGTTTGTTTTTCAAAGTCCATCATCTTTCATGGTTCATCTCCTCCTCCAATTTCCCCCATTTCATTCTTCCCCTCCTGCTATCTTCTTCTTCTTCTTCTTCTTCTTTTTTTTACATATAATGTATTATTTATTTCAGAGGTACAGATCTGCGATTCAACAGTCTTGCACAATTCACAGTGCTCACCATAGCACATACCCTCTCCAGTGTCTATCACCCAGCCACCCCATCCCTCCCACCCCCCACCACTCCGGCAACCCTCAGTTTGTTTCCTGAGATTAAGAATTCCTCATATCAGTGAGGTCATATGATACATGTCATTCTCTGATTGACTTATTTCGCTCAGCATAACACCCTCCAGTTCCATCCACGTCATTGCAAATGGCAAGATTTCATTCCTTTTGATGGCTGCATAATATTCCATTGTATATATATACCACATCTTCTTTATCCATTCATCTGTCAATGGACATCTTGGCTCTTTCCATAGTTTGGCTATTGTGGACATTGCTGCTATAAACATTGGGGTGCATGTACCCCTTCGGATCCCTACATTTGTATCTTTGGGGTAAATACCCAGTAGTGCAGTTGCTGGGTCATATGGTAGCTCTATTTTCAACTTTTTGAGGAACCCCTGTACTGTTTTCCAGAGTGGCTGCATCAGCTTGCATTCCCACCAACAGTGTAGGAGGGTTCCCCTTTCTCTGCATCCCCGCCAACATCTGTTATTTCCTGACTTGTTAATTTTAGCCATTCTGACTGGTGTGAGGTGATAGCTCATTGAGGCTTTGATTTGGATTTCCCTGATGCTGAATGATGCTGAGCATTTTTTCATGTGTCTGTAGGCCATTTGGATGTCTTCTTTGGAAAAATGTCTGTTCATGTCTTCTGCCCATTTCTTGATTGGATCATTTGTTCTTTGGGTGTTGAGTTTGATTAAGTTCTTTATAGATTTTGGATACTAGCCCTTTATCTGATATGTCATTTGCAAATATCTTCTCCCATTCTGTCGGTTGTCTTTTGGTTTTGTTGACTGTTTCTTTTGCTGTGCAAAAGCTTTTTATCTTGATGAAGTCCCAATAGTTCATTTTTGCCCTTGCTTCCCTTGCCTTTGGCGATGTTTCTAGGAAGAAGTTGCTTCGGCTGAGGTCTAAGAGGTTGCTGCCTGTGTTCTCCTGTAGGATTTTGATGGACTCCTGTCTCACATTGAGGTCTTTCAACCATTTGGAGTCTTTTTTTGTGTGTGGTGTAAGGAAATGGTCCAGTTTCATTCTTCTGCATGTGGCTGTCCAATTTTCCCAACACCATTTGTTGAAGAGACCGTCTTTTTTCCATTGGACATTCTTTCCTGCTTTGTTGAATATCAGTTGACCATAGAGTTGACGGTCCATGTCTGGGCTCTATTCTGTTCCATTGATCTATGTGTCTGTTTTTGTGCCAGTACCATACTGTCTTGATGATGACAGCTTTGTAATAGAGCTTGAAGTCTGGAATTGTGATGCCACCAGCTTTGCTTTTCTTTTTCAACATTCCTCTGGCTATTTGGGGTCTTTTCTGGTTCCATATAAATTTTAGGATGATTTGTTCCATTTCTTTGAAAAAAGTGGATGGTATTTTGATGGGGATTGCACTGAATGTGTAGATTGCTCTAGGTAGCATTGACATCATCACAATATTTGTTCTTCCATTCCATGAGCATGGAACGTTTTTCCATTTCTTTGTGTCTTCCTCAATTTCTTTCATGAGTATTTTATAGTTTTCTGAGTACAGATTCTTTGCCTCTTTGGCTAGATTTATTCCTAGGTATTTTATGGTTTTGGGTGCAATTGTAAATGGGATCGACTCCTTAATTTCTCTTCCTTCTGTCTTGTTGTTGGTGTATAGCAATGGCACTGATTTCTGTGCATTGATTTTATATCCTGCCACTTTGCTGAATTCCTGTATGAGTTCTAGCAGTTTTGGGGTGGAGTCTTTTGGGTTTTCCACATAAAGTATCATATCATCTGCAAAGAGGGACAGTTTGACTTCTTTGCCAATTCGGATGCCTTTTATTTCTTTTTGTTGTATGATTGCTGAGGCTAGGACGTCTAGTACTATGTTGAATAGCAGTGGTGATAGTGGACATCCCTGCCGTGTTCCTGACCTTAGGAGGAAAGCTCTAAGTTTTTCCCCATTGAGAATGATATTCACTGTAGGTTTTTCATAGATGGCTTTTATGATATTGAGGTATGTACCTTCTATCCCTATACTCTGAAGAGTTTTGATCAAGAAAGGATGCTGTACTTTGTCAAATGCTTTTTCTGCATCTATTGAGAGGATCATATAATTCTTGTTCTTTCTTTTATTAATGTATTGTATCACATTGATTGATTTGCGGATGTTGAACCAACCTTGCAGCCCAGGGATAAATCCCACTTGGTCGTGGTGAATAATCCTTTTAATGTACTGTTGTGTCCTATTGGCTAGTATTTTGGTGAGAATTTTTGCATCCATGTTCATCAAGGATATTGGTCTGTAATTCTCCTTTTTGATGGGGTCTTTGTCTGGTTTGGGGTTCAAGGTAATGGTGGCCTCATAAAACGAGTTTGAAAGTTTTCCCTCCATTTCTCTTTTTTGGAACAGTTTCAGAAGAATAGGTATTAATTCTTCTTTAAATGTTTCGTAGGATTCCCCTGGGAAGCCATCTAGCCCTGGGCTTTTGTTTGTTGGGAGATTTTTGATGACTGCTTCAATTTCCTTCATGGTTATAGGTCTGTTCAGGTTTTCTATTTCCTCCTGGTTCAGTTTTGGTAGTTGATACATCTCTAGGAATGCATCCATTTCTTCCAGGTTATCTAATTTGCTGGCATAGAGTTGCTCATAATATGTTCTTATAATTGTTTGTATTTCTTTGGTGTTGGTTGTGATCTCTCCTCTTTCATTCATGATATTGTTGATTTGGGTCATTTCTCTTTTCTTTTTGGTAAGTCTGGCCAGGCGTTTATCAATCTTGTTAATTCTTTCAAGGAACCAGCTCCTAGTTTTGTTGATTTCTTCTACTGTGCTTTTGGTTTCTATTTCATTGATTTCTGTTCTGATCTTTATTATTTCTCTTCTCCTGCTGGGTTTAGGCTTTATTTGCTGTTCTTTCTCCAGCTCCTTTAGGTGTAGGGTTAGGTTGTGTATTTGAGACCTTTCTTGTTTCTTGAGAAAGCCTTGTATTGCTATATACTTTCCTCTTAGGACTGCCTTTGCTGTATCCCAAAGATTTTGAAGAGTTGTGTTTTCATTTTCATTTGTTTCCATTAATTTTTTAAATTCTTCTTTAATTTCCCGGTTGACCCATTCATTTTTTAGTAGGATGCTCTTTAGCCTCCATGTATTTGAGTTCTTTCCGACTTTCCTCTTGTGATTGAGTTCTAGTTTCAAAGCATTGTGGTCTGAAAATAGGCAGGGAATGATCCCAATCTTTTGGTACTGGTTGAGACCTGATTTGTGACCTAGGATGTGATCTATTCTGGAGAATGTTCCATGGCATTAGAGAAGAATGTGTATTCCATTGCTTTGGGATGAAATGTTCTGAATATATCTGTGAAGTCCATTTGGTCCAGTGTGTCATTTAAAGTCTTTATTTCCTTGTTGATCTTTTGCTTAGATGATCTGTCCATTTCATTGAGGAGGGTGTTAAAGTCCCCCACTATTATTGTATTGTTGTTGATGTGTTTCTTTGATTTTGTTATTAAGGGGCTTATATAATTGGCTGCTCCCATGTTACGGACATAGATATTTACAATTGTTAGATCTTCTTGTTGGATAGACCCTTTAATTTTGATATAGTGTCCTTCCTCATCTGTTATTACAGTGTTTGTTTTAAAATCTAAATTGTCTGATATAAGGATTGCCACCCCAGCTTTCTTTTGGGTCCATGAGCATGGTAAATGGTTTTCCACCCCCCCACTTTCAATCTGGGGGTGTCTTTGGATCTAAAATGAGTCTCTTGCAGACAGCATATCTTGTTTTTTAATCCAATCTGATAGCCTTTGTCTTTTGATTGGGGCATTTAGCCCATTTACATTCAGGGTAATTATTGAAAGATGTGAATTTAGTGCTGTTGTATTGCCTGTAAGGTGACTGTTACTGCATATTGTCTGTGTTCCTTTCTGGTCTATGTTGTTTTTCGGCTCTTTCTTTGCTTAGAGGATCCCTTTCAATATTGTAGGGCTGGTTTTGTGTTTGCAAATTCCTTTAGTTTTTGTTTGTCCAGGAAGCTTTTGATCTGTACTTCTATTTTCAATGAAAGCCTAGCTGGGTATAATATTCTTGGCTGCATATTTTTCTCATTTAGTGCTCTGAATATATCATGCCAGTCCTTTCTGGCCTGCCAGGTCTCTGTGGATGGGTCTGTTGCCAGTCTAATGTTTCTACCATTGTAGGTTACAGATCTCTTCTCCTGAGCTGCTTTCAGGATTTTCTCTTTGTCTCCGAGGCTTGTAAGTTTTACTATTAGATGTTGGGGTGTTGACATATTTTTATTTATTTTGAGGGGTGTTCTCTGTGCCTCCTGGATATTGATGCCTGTTTCCTTCCCCAAATTAGGGAAGTTCTCTGCTATAATTTGCTCCAATATACCTTCTGGTCCTCTCTTTCTTTCTTCTGGGATCCCAATTATTCTAATGTTGTTTTGTCTTATGGTATCACTTATCTCTCGAATTCTGCCCTTGTGATCCAGTAGTTGTTTATCTCCCTTTTTCTCAGCTTCTTTATTCTCCATCATTTGGTCTTCTATATCACTGATTCTCTCTTCTGCCTCATTTATCCTAGCAGTTAGAGCCCCCATTTTTGATTGCACCTCATTAATAGCCTTTTTGATTTTGACTTGGTTAGATTTTAGTTCTTTTATTTCTCCAGAAAGGGTTTCTCTAATAACTCCCATGCTTTTTTCAAGCCCAGCTAGTATCTTTAAAATAATCGTTCTGAACTCTAGTTCTGGCATCGTACTAATGTCCGTATTGATTAGGTCCCTGGCAGTCGGTACTGCCTCTTGTTCTTTTTGTTGAGGTGATTTTATTCTATCTTGTCGTTTTGTCCAGAGGAGAATAGATGAATGAGAGAACAAAATGCTAACAGTGTAACAACATCCCCAGAAAATATACACTAAACAAATCAGAAAAGACCTAAAACTGGGTTAAAAGAAAGGGAAAGAAAGAAAAAAGAAAAAAAAATAAAAATAAAAAGTTAAAAATAAACAAAAACAAAACAAAACAAGAAAAACAGAATGTGATCAAATATGATCAGGGTGGTGCATAGATCAGTGCCACACATTAGATTTTGGGTGTATTTTGGTCTGTTAGAAGAAAATGCCTGCTAAAATTTTAAAGAAAGAATAACTTGTATATGTACAAAAATAAAGGTTGATACGATGAAGAGATGGAATATGACTGTAAGGATGAAAATTATAAAAGGGTTTATAAAAGAAATTGATAAGATAAGTTAGTTGAAAAAAAAAGAAGATGATTTTAAAAAAGGGAGAGAATGTGATTAGGCAGAAGACTAGAACAAAGCCATACACTAGAGAGTTAGGGTATATTTTGATCTGTTGGAAGAAACTCTCAAAATTTTAAAGAGAGAACAACTTATATATATAATATATATATATATTATATATATATACCAAAAATAAGGGTAACTACTATGAAGGGATAGAATATGACTCTAAAAATGAAAAATAAAAAATATTTATTAAAAAAGGGATTGATAAGATGTTTGTTGAAAAGGGAAAAAGAAAAATTAAAAAAAAAAAAGACATTTAATAAATCAAAAATTAACTTTGAAAGACTAAAGAATCAGGGGGAAAAAACCATGAATTCTATGTGCTGTATTCCCCTAGCACTGGAGTTCTGCCCTTCTCATTGATCCGTAAACTTGGTTTGGCTGGCTGTTCTTGCTGATCTTCTGGGGGAGGGACCTGTTGCCATCATTCCCAAATGTCTTTGCCCTGCCCTTTCCTGCCCGGGCTAAGTAATCTGCTCGGGTTTGCTCTTGGGAGCTTTTGTTCCCTGCAAGCTTTCCGTACAGCTTTGGAGGATGAGAGTGAAAATGGCGGCCTCCCAGTCTCCACCCCAAGAACTTGGGGTCCACTCCTCAGTGAGCCCCCAGAGAAAAGCAGTCAGTCACTCCTGTCTCCCTGGTCTCCGGCTGCACTCAGTGCTCACCTGGCCTGTGACCGAGCATTTCTCTCTCTGGCACAGGAGCCTGTGTGGAGTCTCCAAGCCCAGCAGATCCCTGTGGTGTGCTCCTGCACTGCTCTTCCTGGGGGAGGAAGGGGATTCTCCCTGGATCTGCCACTTGTTGGGTCCCTGCTGGAGGAGCAGTGGCCCAACTGTGCTGCAGATCATGGTTTATGGCAAGCCCGAGCTGAGAGCCCGCTCCTCAGCTCCGTCTCTGCAGCTGGCTTCCCCGCTCAGATACCTGGGAGCTGTGCTGCACTCAGGCACCCCCGGTATTCCTGTGACCCTGAGGGTCCTGAGACCACACTGTCCCAGTGCGAGTTCCACCCCCCGCTTAGCCACTGGAGCAACATCCCTCAGCGGAGCAGACATCTTTTTTTTTTTTTTTTAAGATTTTATTTATTTATTTGACAGAGAGAGACACAGCGAGAGAGGGAACACAAGCAGGGGGAGTGGGAGAGGGAGAAGCAGGCTTCCCGCTGAGCAGGGAGCCCGATGCGGGGCTCAATCCCAGGACCCTGGGATCATGACCTGAGCCGAAGGCAGACGCTTAACGACTGAGCCACCCAGGCGCCCCATGGAGCAGACTTCTAAAAGTTCCGATTTTGTGCTCCACTGCTCTATCACTTTCCAGAAGTGGCTGACGGAGACCCCCTCCCCCACCGTCTATCTTCCCAAATATCGCCTCGGATTCACTTCTCCACACGTCCTACCTTCCAGAAAGTGGTTGCTTTTCTGTTCAGAGAGTTGTTGCTATTCCTTTCTTCAATCTGTTGAGTTTGTAGGTTTTCAGAATGGTTTGATCCCTATCCAGCTGAATTCCTGGGACCAGACCAAATCCAGGTCTCCTACTCCTCTGCCATCTTGCTCCACCCCTCTGAAGAAACAGATTCTTAACTATGGAGAAGAAACTGATAGTTACCAGAGGGGAGGTGGGGGCATGGGTGAAATAGGTGATGAGGATTAAAGAGGGGACTTGTGGTGAACACTGGGTGTTGTATGGAAGTGTGAATCACTATATTGTACACCTGAAACTACACCATATGTTAACTAACTGGAATTTAAATAAAAACTTTAAAAAATAATAATAAGGATGAATTTAGAAGGAGACAGCCATTTGAATAGGGAGAAGTGGTGAGGCAGTCATCTTTTGGTTTATCGAGCTCACCAATCCCAAAAAGTATATTTTACATCTCTGAGCCATAGGTTCCCCTTTTGCCATTTGGAAATTTTGTATATATGTCTATAATTTGTCTCTGAAGGATCCTACCTTTATTAGGTTTCAAGGTCTCTTATTTAAAACAGAACTAAATTCTGGTGATGGTACTTCCCCCTTACCCCTGCCCCCCTCAAGTAGTATCAAATTAACTTTGGGTTAGAAAGATCTCTAGGGATGGATCAAGGAGGTGTTTTCTGACAAGCCCAGCTCTTGCAGCCCTGAGTGAGCATGGGAAGGCTACAGTGTGGGAGTTTTGCTTCTATTCCTTGTGGGAATAACTATTTCTATACTTACATAAGGGATTCAGGCTGCCATTCTGTGTGTTCTCAGCTAAAGAATTTTTCCTAGAATAGTGATTAAGGTGACTAAAAATTCTCTTTTAGAGAGGAAAGAACAGTATCTAATTTTTCTGCAAACTCTTTTCATTGTTTACTTCTCTAATGCCTTTCCAGGTCCAAATAGTAGCAAAGATAAAGGAGAGGAAGAAAATCCCATAACAATCATTACCATCACCACATATTTAAGCACCTAGTATGTGCCAGATCTGTTCTCTGGACTTTACCTTGTTGCTTCATTTAAGACTCATATAACAAATAAAGAATGTGGTATTGTCTCCATTTCCAGATGAGGAAAACTAAGGCTTAAAGAGATTAAATAATTTGTCATTTGCACCTAGATTTAGCTCACCCCAAAGTGTTTTAAGGAACATGATATCCTGCTTGTCTTTGAAGCTCAGTGTGGGAAGGGCTTTTTAGAGATCATGTAATATTCCCCTAATCATGGAGAAATGAGTAGACATTTAAATTGTATGGTTTATCTTTAGGCAGATGAGTTCTTATGATGAGAGAATTGAAGTAAAAAAATCCCTGGATAATATATGGAAAATGAAGATTTCTGAGCTTTACCATGTGTATTTAGATGCTGAAAGTCATGAGGCAACACGAAGAAATTGGACACACAGAAATATGAATACTGAAATACTTTTCAATGCTCCTGATGCAGATACAGAGGATCCTTGGATCTCACATCTTGAGAAAAGCTTCATGGCTTCTTCCAGTTGCATGATTATGGTTCCCAATTTGCATTTGTTTTGCCTTAAAAGACTGTGTGTGTATGTGCGTAAGGTGAAGGGATGGAAAGAGAAGGAAAGCCATGGAAAGATGGTTGGGTTGCCAGGAGAGAGGAATGCATCAGAGTAGACTAAATAATCAAGCCATGTATTTTTCTTTTAGCCCAAGGGCTGTATTCAACATGCAGCTGATTTCTCATAGCTTCTTGCTTCAAAGGGTCTCAGCACTGGTCATTTTTAGGCTATAGACTAGAGTTCAACTTTGGCCAGTCTCCTCAAAATATTGCTTTTGACCCCTGGGAGCTGAAATAATGGAGCCATACAAAGCCAGTACCTCTGTAGCCAAAAACTGTCACTCCTAATGGGGCATTAGGAGTGCTGCCCTACAGTGGGAAGTACAGGAAGCCATCACACTTCTCCATCTCTTCTGCAAATACCACACAACAGCTGCCTCTCTTCCCTTCCTCCATTCTTCAGAGAGAACCAGAGTGATCTTTTTATAAATGTGGAACAAGTAAAACATGTCTGTGTTAGACTCCTCATCTAGAATGTAAACTCCAGGAAGGCAGGGATTTTGGTTTTTATGTGTGTTGAGGTATTCTTGGTGCCTAGAGTGGTGCCTGATATGTGGTAGATATTCAATAAACTATTGGCTGACTGAAGAATAAATGTATGAATGAAGTCTCCAATGGCTTTTGTCACATGCAGAATAAAATCTAAATTTTTTAAGATGGGCTTCAGTCCCCTTCCTACTCTACATACTTTACTCGCCCTTGCTTGCTATAGTCCAGCCTTCTTTTAGTTCTTGGAATACATCAATGGCCTTCTTCCCTCTGGGCTTCCCTGCTACAGTTTTTTTCTGTGTAGAATTCCCTGTTCTTTTTTTTAAAAAGATTTTATTTATTTATTTGAGAGAGAGAGAGAGTGCATATAAGCAGGGGGAGGGGCAGAGGGAGAGGGAGAGGCAGACTCCCCACTGAGTGGGGAGCCCAATATGGGGCTCGATCACAGGACCCCAAAATCATGACCTGAGCTGAAGGCAGATGCTTAACCGACTGAGCCACCCAGGCTCCCCCCTATTCATCACTCTTACCTGAATGATACCTTTAGGTTTCAGCTTCATTATCACTTCCTCAGAGGCCTTCCTTACTTCTCTCTCCCATCTAAATTAGGTTCTCCTATGAAGGCTCTCCTCTTCATAGCATTTTTTTTCTTCTTCCTTTTTGGCCTGAATACTACTCATCTGACTCTTCACATGGGTTTTTGTTTATCTCTCCCCATCGACAACAGGTTCCATGAAGGCAAGACCTTGTCTGTTTAACTCTCTTCTATATACTCAGGCATAGCAGAGGGCCAGGCACAGAGAAAACCCTGAATAAATAAATACAGGTTGAGCAAACAGATGCATTTTAGCGGCAGAAAACTCCAACTAAATAATTTAAGTCACAGATAGGAATACTGGGTATCCTGCATTCATGAGAATGAAGCCAAACACTGGCTAACCCAGATTTGCTAAAAGGAAAAGGGCGTGCCTGTCATTGTGTGAGGATGTCAGAAATGATGGAGTTTTGCAGACTTGACAACTGACCTGTCCTGCTGGTAATTAGTAGCCTGAGGCTAAGCTAGTAGCAAGAGTGGGTGGGAAACAATGCTTAATCCCCCAATTAATAGGCAGTGCAGCTTAAATTTAGAAGCTGTCTGTGGCCATTCCATAGAAACCACACTGAGGAGGACAATTGGCTACACAGCTCTTGCTCCCAGGGCCGTTACTGCAGGTCAGAGAGATAATTAAAGACACTGTGACTGCACATTTGGAAATTATGTCCAGTGGCTCTCTTATCCTGAGCAGATGAAAACACCATGAGTTAGGGTCTGGCCCACTGTGTAGGTGATTCCAGGTCAGAAAGTATTTAAACCCCTTCTGTTTGAAAGGGAGGAAGGCATTTTTATTGACACCAACAGGGAAGAGGCATGGAATGCAGTAGAATCCACACTGAGCTGGGAATAGGGATCTGTGTTCATGAATCCACTTGTCCATTAAAATACATCATGATCTTTGGCAAGATCCTCAGCCTTTCAGAATCATTTCTACTTTGTGAAAGTTAGTATTCCTTTGGTTGGAAATGACAAAAGAATTTGACTGTTTTTCAGGCAAAAAGGGTCTTAATTGGCTCCTTTTAGGGAGAAATACTGATGGCAGAACATGCTTCCAGCCCAGCTGGATACAGGAGCATAAACAGCTCACCAAGACTATTTCTCCTTCCTGTCTCTTAGACCATTTTGCCTCTTGCTCTATTCTCATACCAGCTTTTCCTCTTGACAAAATGGCTGTAGCAGCTCTGGTGTATATCTTTCAGCAGTCTCTTAATGAATCCTGCACATATCCTGAAGTTCACTCTAATTGGACCAATGATCACTGCAGCTAGTCTTCACTCATGTCAGCAGAAAGTTCTCTACCCCTCCTTAGGAGATGCTGAAGTCACTTGGCTTTGGGGCCCTGTTATTTCATTGCCCTGACAGCATGTCCCAGGAGTTCAGCTGCCCTGGCATACCTGAAGCTCCCTAGCTGAGATCCAGTGAGGAGGGGGTCAGCATTCAAATAAGGTGTATCCAAACAGGGCTCATAATATTTCCTTCCTCTCAGAATTCACTGAATTATTATAGCAGATGTTCTTACTAATTTTCTACCATGTCACACATGGTAGATGAAATCCACATGCAGAGTGGCAGATTGGATCAGAGGGAGTTGGGCAGATTTAGGTTCAAATTGTGGTTCCCTCACTTAGTAGCTATAGAACCCCAAACTACCAGCTCTGTTTTTCCTATCTGGTAACAGAAAATAAGTAGTATTTATTTAACTGTATTGTTAAAAGGATTAAGTGACATAATTTGGAAAAGTGCTTTACACACATAGCAAACACAATAAGAACAAAAAACACAAATGTTTGTGTGTGTGAGTGTGAGTGTGTGTGTGTGTGTGTGTGTAAAACTAAGAGTTTGTGAGATTCCCAGTCAGGAACTTTGCATAAGTCTGCATTTTTCTCTTACATTCAAGAAAACTATCAGAATGAAAAGTTAAATGGATAACCTTGAACATGCTGTCTTTAACAAATTTTTGTATTAGTTATAGTTTAAAAGTCTTTTTTAGAAGCTCATATACAAATGTGGGATGGCTAAGGCTCCTCTCTTTGCCACACTAGTTATCAGAAGAATGCACTCAGAGCTCTAACTTGTATGCCTTCTGTGAGTACCAGCAGAAGAGAGGAAATGTATTTAGCCACTGGTTTGTGGGTTTTCTTAGCCACTGCTATGAGAACTACTCGGTACTCCTTTCCTTGTGTCACTCCAAATAATACGTTATATAACACAGAAGAAAGGATCTTACAGCTGTAATACTGGTTTATAGTTTTTAAAGCTCTTTCATGTTCATTATATTTTTCTCAAGATTTCTTGAAAAGTTATTGCCTTGGTATATAAGAGATGCTCTTCCTTTGGTGAGCTTAATGTCTGATTAGATTATGTCGTTCATCATCTAGCAAGAACCAGTCCAGTTAATAGCATCTATTTTATTTTCTAAGCAAGTCATGGAGTAATTGTGGTAAGAGCTAAAGACATTTATAAGTAGCTTGGATGAACATTCTACTTCTTTTCTTAAAAGACTGAAAATCTTCAGTTTATTTCTAGGAGACTTAGCTAAAGGATATGTTTATTGCATGTCCTTTCCTTCTTCCCTCCACAAAGAGAGATATAGTCTCCCTAGACTCATAATAAGTCCTTGAAGCACAGTTTATATAATAAAAAATGCATGAGTTTTGTGTTAGAAAAAATCCCCACGAGTAAACACATGTTTGCTGATGCTTTTATGGGTCGGGGCATATTGCTTCTGCTTGTCCAACATTTATTCTTTTAGGGAACTGCCTTTTCCTTGGCTCCTTGAAGTTGTGTTGAGGATACTGAATTTGACCCGAGCCCTTGGCTCTAGGTAGAGGAGGGCAGGGGACAGACAGTGGGTCAACACTGATCACATAGATTCTCTCTCCTGGGTTTGGAAATTTCGAGCGGCTTGTTGCCAGTATTCTTCAACTTCTGGTTAATTGGCTCTTCAGGTCTATGGAGTTACCTCAGATTGTCTGGTTAAATTCCACTTTCTCTTGTAAGTTAGGATTGGTTCCTATTGATGGCACACAGAGAACTCTAATTGACATAATTGGTACTCTCTAATCTATGCTAAAGTGTGAATGACTGCTAGTCTTTCCCTACTTCTCTGGAAGCATCTATTTTGAATCCAATACATTTCTAAATGGAAATGTTTTTAGTGGCAAGAGAAAAGGCATTTCTGATAAGACTCATGATTGAGGAACCTTATGTTCAATTATAATATTCAACTGACTTGTATCTAGACTGACCCTGGGAGGAGCAGGGACTTGTGGCTAATAGATGATTAGTGAGTGTTGAAGATGACCAATCTCTTGATCTCATGTCTGGTTACATCACTCCTGAGGCTATATCTGTGGTCTTTCCTTTTTTTTTTTTTTTAAGTTAAAAAGGAAATGAGCTCTTTCTTTTCTGGGATGAAGAGAAGTCAGGATAGCTAGGAGGCAGAGATATGATCCTTGTGACATCGTCTAGCCTTAGATATTATGAACAGTTCCAGGTAACAAGTCTTGAGTGTGAAAATACTCAGCAGTCAACACAATGTTTGAGGTCATAGGGGAGAAAAAGTATTTTTTAAACATACACCATGTGTTGGTAGAAGTCAGAAATAGAACTCCTAGCCTTCTGACTTTTTGGCTGGGATTTCCCACCATCCCAGATTGCCTCCCTAAACAGGGTCAGAAGCTAACTGTATCTGACTCTAAGCTGGGCTCTGAGTTTAGCAACTTTTTAATGGAATTAATGGGCAGGAACACCAGTTAAAGCAGATTTTTGGCTGTGCTGGCATGCCAGCTTGCCATATTTTCATAGGTACCCAAATTAAGTTTATTTATGTCCTCAATTTGCTATAAATGGAATTAACAACAGGCCATTTGGGGACCTGGAGAACTACAGATGCAAAAGAAAAAAAAAAAACAAGAAAAAACAAAAACAGCCACATCATTCATATTTTATGTTTATTTGAGTTCCTGACTGTGGGAACTAATAAAGAGGAAACTGTAGGTTGATTTTCTATCACCACCACCACCATCATCATCATCATCGTTATTACTATGAGTGCTATTAATCAAAGCCTGAATGATTTCAAATGAAAAAATATTGGAAATGTGATCATACTCTGAAGTGCAGTGTCCCTCTTTTCTCCCCTGCCTTCTCTAAGTAACTGATTTGGAAACACAAGCTCACTTCTGAACAAAAATAGATTAGATTTTTAAGGTCCATTTCCAACAAAATGTAGAAGGAAATACTATTCTTTTGGGCATAAATGGCTTTCACATCTTCTCTTCCTGTTGGTAAACCAAGTTCTAGTAAGTAGGCTTCCCTGTCTCTAGTCACAAGATGTATAAGTTGGGGATAGTTATAGACAATGGTGGATATTCATAACACCCAAATTAATGAGATGTTCTCTATTACAATGTCATTGAGAATAGTCCTGGAACATTTTTTTTAATTGTTGCTTTCATTGCTGGAAAGTGGTTCAAAACTCCTCTTGGAAGCTTGTTAGATAAGTTTCAATAAGAAGGCTTGCACCTCAAGTGGGAGCCTGGCTCTGGTCATTAACTTCTTCTTTTACCCTAGGCAAGTCACCCTTCCTCTTTGGCCATTCTTAAAAATGGAGACTTAATAATGTCCACGATGCCTTTTAACTTGAGAACTCTCTGATTCTACTAATTGCTTTTGGAGTCAGTTTCTAGCACAAAGAAAAAATGTGATCATAACTTTAGACCAGCAATGTGGTTAATTTATAGCAGTGGTTTGTAGACTTTAGTATGCTTGAACTTCATTTGAGGTGCTTCTGAAAAAGACAGATTACAGAGCCTTATTCTTAGATGTTCTAATATGGTAGATCTCTGGCCAAAATCTTCACTTAAACAGACCCTTTTGGGAGGGGGTCTGTGTTGTGTGTGTGTGTGTACAAGTCCATATTTCAAAAAAGTGGAAGCAGGGTGTGAATACTAAAACCTTTATAAGGATAAGTGTAATTTGAAAAAATGTCCCTTTTTAATTTTTCTTGAGCAAACGCAACCACCTGATCCTCAGGAAAGGACAGGGGAACTATATTAAGCAGATGTCCCTTGATCTGTTTAGGCTCAGAGGAGGCAGAGCAGTTCCTGGCACAATAAAGGATAGAAATGCCAAATGATTCAGAAGAATCCTGGTCTTCTAAGGAGGACTGAATTAGAGTCAGAGGACTTAACTTTTATCCCTAGCAGTGATATTTACTTAGTGTAGCCTTGGACAAGTCATAGAAGCCCTCCGAAGCACTCCTCTTACTAACTAATTGGGATAAGCTCTGTGATGTGCTCAGATATCTGCTCAGGAATGAATGATTTACTCTGTCATCTCCTGGAAGGGCTCCTAGAAGGCCCTCAGCTTGGAGCTGTCTGTGAGAATGGCCTCAGCTGAGGAAAATTTCAGGACTTGTCCAAAGCCTGCCTCCAACAATGGCTCATCAATAGAGGTGTAAAGGCTCAGCCTCCTCGCCACAGTCAGTGACAATTCTGAAGAGTCATTCCTATCCAGAGCTCTCTGTGGGTCTGACCAAGACTTTTGTTGGGACTAGTTGCAATTCAGTTTCTTCCTCTGACAGCTCAGCTTCCTTTGCCTCCCTTCCACAGGTGCTGATTATGAGCGTATTCCCTAATAAAGACCTTGAATGCTAATCTCTGTCTCAGGAAACCTAGTCTGGAATAGCAATAGTAATAGTACTCATCATGATAATAGAAGCCACATTTATTGCATGCTTTCTATAGGTCAGCCAAAAAGCCAAATCTTGTACAAACATTATACTGCTTTCTCTTCAAAATTGTCCTGCAAGGTAGAAATTCTCATTTTATAGGTCAGGAATAGCTTTATAAACTTAAAAGAAAACAATACATGTAGACGTGTTTTGAATACAAAATAGCATTACTTCTATTTATAAATTTTAACTGAGAAGACTTTTTTAAAACTCTCCAACAGTAGTCTCCATATGAAAGCCTTCGAACTGGTTCTCAGTGGGAGAGAATGACAGCTCTCCTCTGTTGTCCTCTGTCACCTGCCCCATTCCTCCAACTCAAAGGGAACCCAAGAGGCTTATTCAGTCCTACTCTATCTGTGGGTCTTTAAAAATGCTCTGTAAATTGTGATATCACTGTTTATTCTTTTGTAAATGTGTATTGCATATAGTTCTGGCAATACTTTTTCAAAATCCAGAAATTACCTTTGCATGGGAAGAAAAACAGCACCAACTCTCTGTATCATCAGGCTTTAATGTCCCACATCACAGCACATTTACTCATTTACCCTTGGCACACTTTCTTTGGCATTTACTATGTATGTGGAAATGTGCCAAGCACAAGGGGTGACTGAAGGGATGACCTTGTCTTCAAGAGGTTTTGCTTCCAGGCCTACAGATACTGCCCCAGAACTTGGGGTAACATGAGTTCCAGAGCCTGAGTTGGGGGCTAGTGGTTTAGGCTGCAGTAGATTCCTCATGTACCCGAGCCTTCATAGCCCAGTTCCATTAATGCATCCCAGGTAGCAACAAGTTCCCTCCTACCTATGGCCTACAGCTTGAAGTCCCTTATGTTTTGAAAGACTAACCTAACTCTGTAGAGATATAGAACCCCAAGCTTAAGTTAAACATACATTTTGACTGAGAATATCCATCTTGGTTTTGGCTTAAATGCATATTAAGATTTTCTACCATTTTCCACAAAATTTAGTCACATTCACCCTAGGAAAGTAGAGCTCTTTGTTAAAAATAATTTTGTAAAATTCCTTTTCAAATAAGCCACCAGCAGGCTCTCTGCCAATAACTTTATTTTTTAGAGCATCAGTTTTACTCTCAACAAAAGATTCATCCTTTTCAGTCAATATTTCCTTCATTGCACACAGATAATGTTTATTGTAGTTACTTCAGGGACCAGAGTCTGTTTCTTTCATGGGGTTACCTGTAGCCAATCCAAATAGCAGGAGTTTGGAACATCATCTCCCAGAGCTCAAAGAGATTTCATCTTTATCATGTTTATTGGCAAGTAGGTGCGAGAGGATTGGAATTTCTTTCTTTCTTTCTTTCTTTCTTTCTTTCTTTCTTTCTTTCTTTCTTTCTTTCTTTCTTTCTTTCTTTCCTTTCTTCCTTCCTTCCTTCTTTCTTTTCTTTTCTTTTCTTTCTTTTCTTTCTGCTTTCCTGCAGCCCTAAGATAAAAATATGTACTCTGGGTGACATTTGCTGACTCAGCCCTGAGCTCATGGTCAGTGGTGTCCAGTGATTCTAGTGGGAATAGCCTGTGGTATGTGCAGAGAATTAATCTTCTTGGGACAAGAGAAGTCTGGGAAAGTTTGAATACTGGATTTTGCAATTGTATAAGGCTGTGAGGATTTTGGGGTGCCTGGGTGGCTTAGTTGGCTAAGTGTCTGACTCTTGATTTTGTCTCAGGTCATGATCTTGGGGTTGTGAGATTGAGCTCCGTGATGGGCTCCACGCTGGGTATAGAGCCTGCTTAAGATTCTCTCTCTCGCTCTGCCCCTTTCCCGCTTCCCCCTCTGTAAAAAAAAAAGAAGAAGAAGACTGTAAGGATTTTTAAAATCATCACATGAATCCGTTTCACTTGAAAATTTATTATCCATTCAACAAATATTTAGCCCCTGCTAAATTCCAAATACTGTTCTAGGCATAGATGGAAAGACCTGGATGCTGCCTTTCTTAAGCCTGCAGTCTAGTGTGGGAGTCAAAGGAATAATACATAATATTGTATAATTGTGATGGATATTATGGAGCAATTGGGAAAGTGATCAAGAATAATGGTGGATGCCGGTCAAGAATCATTTAGACTGGGTTGTCACCCAAGGCTGTTCTGAGAAGATGGTCTTTCTAGCATAGGCCTGGAAGAAGGAAAAGGAGTGAGCCAGGTGAAGCAGGAAGTACTCTCCAGGCAGTGTCCTGCTGGTATGATTCCCTAGTGTGAAAAATTCTAGAAAGAGGCTAGTGTGTCTGGAGTCAAGCAGAGGTTATAAAATGAGGTTGAAGAGGCAGGTGAGGCCAGTTCCTGAGAGCAAATAGTAGGCTAAAGTTGGGAATTAGACTTTATTCTAGCTAGCAGAGGAGAGAGACATAATCTGATATGACCTATGCCATATCTCATTTAGCATTAATAAAGGCTATGCTTCAAGGGTTGTCAACTGCTGCTTGCTTGCATATGCTCTCAAGGAGGTGACACTGGTACAGATAACCTGTGCATTGTTTTGAGTTTACTGGAAAAAAAATTGTCTGTGATACAACTTAATGGTTAAGAGTATTTGCTTGACAGTCAAACATTTTGGGGTTGGAGTCCTGACTCCAGAAGTTATTTATTAGCTGCCTAACTTGGTCAAGTTAATTCATCTCTCTGAGCCCAGGCTTCTTCATCTATAAAACTGAGACATCAAATTACCTATTATAAACTGACTTACCTGATTCCTTCTATGAAGTATCAGGACAGATGAGGCAACATGGAGGCTGAAACATTGTTTTATGAGCTACAGCATGACCAAGGCCATTAAGAAAGACCACAGGTCTGCAGAACCCAGATTCAATCTCAGATCCATTCTACTCATTATTTTATTCTCTCTTTGTACAGTCAGTTCCTTTCCAAATTCTTACAGAAAGCCTCACCCAATGAGGAGTGAGCCAGGCCCATCATTCCTGTTGACTTCTTTGAGGGTGCCTATGCCTATTATAATGAGGCAGATATGGGGAGATGCTGGGAGATCATGATTAAGGCACCAGGGGTAGAGCATGTGCAGTATCTGCCCTGCCAAGACCACAGAACTAAGAGATTAAATGTCAACTCTGCTCTTGGCTTATCTCATCCTTGGGATAAAAGTATGTAAAGCTTATGCAGTCCAGTCTCCTCTATGTATTTTCTGTTTCTACACAATATTATGCTGATCCTAAACACAGTGTCCTTAATTCACTGACTGAATGGATTGTATTTATATTAACTAAAACAGATATATTTCCTCTGTTCTTAAGGGTGATTGGGAAGGAGTTTTTCTTTCTTTTTTTTTTAAGATTTTATTTATTTGACAGAGAGAGATCGCAAGAGAGGGAACACAAGCAGAGGGAGTGGGAGAGGGAGAAGCAGGCTTCCTGCTGAGCAGGGAGCCCAATGCGGGGCTCGATCCCAGGACCCTGGGATCATGACCTGAGCCAAAGGCAGACACTTAATGACTGAGCCACCCAGGCACCCCTGGAAGGAGTTTTTCTTAAGAACAAAGGTTATCTTGGGGCGCCTGGGTGGGTCAGTTGGTTAAGCAACTGCCTTCGGCTCAGGTCATGATCCTGGAGTCCCTGGATCGAGTCCTGCATCGGGCTCCCTGCTGGGCAGGGAGTCTGCTTCTCCCTCTGACCCTCCCCCCTCTCTGTGTGCTCTCTCTCATTCTCTCTCTCAAATAAATAAACAAAATCTTAAAAAAAAAAAAAGAACAAAGGTTATCTCCTTAATGTGCTCCAAAGGCTCATCTTGATCTGAGTCCTACTGTTTCTCAAGCCACATCTCATTCTACACCCCAGTCTCACATTCCTTGCCCTTTCCAGACTGAACTACTTGCAGTTTCCCATTGTACTATGTTAATTCTTCCCCTTGGCTTTTGCACATGCTATTGCTCCTCTTCTCTGTCACCCTTTTCTGTTCAGCTCCTCCCACCCTTCAGTTTTTTGTTCAGAGGCCACCTTCTTTGGGACAGCTTTCCAACCTTCCCAAACCTGAATTAGGTGTGCCTCTCTGAGCTCTTATTTTTCCTTGAGCTTACTTCTCTCATTCCCTTTATCACAGCTTGTTGAGTTGCTTGTTGAGCATTTACCCTCCTCTTCACCTTGATCTGTAAGCTCTCTGAGTACAGGGACTGGTGACTGCCATAGTCACCCATGCATTTCCATGTCCCACACATACCTGACACACAATAAGTCTCCAAGTATTTGTAGAATGAATAAAAGAATGAATGAGATAATAGCTCCATCCCAACTACACACACACACACACACACACAAAATACAAGTGAGGAGAAGCAGCATCTCTAGCACTAAATAAGATACCACTCTGTCCTCCTTAATAGGAAGAATCTTAGAGCCACTGACAGGAAATCTCTGAGTGTTTACAAAATGGAACGACATCATTTGTGAAACTGGGATTACTTGATGGGAGATTAAAGGTTTGGTCCATAGGATTCAAGCAGTAATAAATCTATATTCTTTGGAGGCTTTAGATAGGATGCTTGTTAGGCTACTTGCTGTTAGATGAGGCAAGATTGGATTTTTGTGGTCTCCTCTGGAAGAGCCCTCAGTGTAAACTCCTAGGAGCTAAGTTTATTTGCCTCAGGAACATGTAACACTGTGATAATCTCCCATGGTTCTAGAAAGGCTGAAAGCTATAGACAGGTGTTTAATCCACTAATCCATCTTCCATGGCTTATTATTTACTGAGTTTGGGGAGTGGTGGAGACTTGATTGCCCTTCCACAGATTTTTTTTTTTTAAGTTCTAGAAGGATTCACTGCCTATTCCCAAATTGCCAGAACATTGGTCACTCTCACCTCAGTGCATCTTTGTGTGTGAGGGAAAAGAGAGAAGCCAGGGTCTGACTCCAGAAACCCAGAGGAAAGGAGTCTAAAATGAATAGAGGTTATTATGGACAACAATGACTCTTTGGAATCTGCATCGTGTTTCCCAGGGAGAGCTATTGTTTATGAATAATAGAAAGAAAGAAATTTTTTTTCACTTATAAATTCTGTAGAATACTACTAGATTCCAGGATTGATTTGTGGGAATCAGAATTAAAATATATATTACTTTTTTTATTATTATGTTATGTTAATCACCATATACTACATCATTAGTTTTTGATGTAGTGTTCCATGATTCATTGTTTGTGTATAACACCCAGTGCTCCATTCAGTATGTGCCCTCTTTAATACCCATCACCAGGCTAACCCATCCCCCCACCCCCTCCCCTCTAGAACCCTCAGTTTGTTTCTCAGAGTCCATAGTCTCTCATGGTTCATCTGCCCCTCAGATTTCCCTCCTTTCATTTTTCCCTTCCTGCTATCTTCTTCTCCTCCTTCTTCTTCTTCTTCTTCTTCTTCTTCTTCTTCTTCTTCTTCTTCTTCTTCTTCTTCTTCTTCTT